>NW_009260274.1:392745-427496 GCF_000687185.1 Egretta garzetta | reverse complement strand
TTCCCTACTCTTGGCTGAATGCTCTCACCCCGCTCCCTTCGCCAAGCTCTCTGGTGCTCAGCTGACCCTCTGCTGAGCCAAGTCAGTTTGCTAACCTAGCAGAGCCCTGCCAAAACCATTTTATGCCAGGTTACCAAGTACTCTGCTTGACCACATCTTTCAAATTCAGCACGTCTGTTCCATCAGCCCTGCCTGCCTCATCTAACAACTCCCAAGTCTGCAACAGGGAATCCCGCAGCTGCTTCGGCAGCAGTTGCCTGGCTGCTCCGTTGTTGGCAGTGCCAATCTAAGCAGTCCCACCCTTTGGCTCACGCCGTATGCCACCACTTTGCAGAGCTGACACAACTGTGCAGCCACAGAGCAACCAGGATCAAGGGACGGATTCAGCAGAAGGCGCAGATGCACCCAACAGCCACGCTGCTGGCAGGGGCACTGTTCGCCGGCAGGATGGAGCAGCCTGGAGTGCAAGCAGGTTTAATCCAGCTGAAGGTGGCAGTGCTGAACGTGAAACCACAGCTCACAGTTCTTCTCTTGCTTCAGACCCTGAAGACCTTCAGCCCAGCTGCTGGGTCTGAAGATGCGGGGAATTCACTAAACCTCCCTTGTGGACATTGTTCCTCCTGATCCTGAGCCAAGGCACCAAAAAGGAGTACTCTGGACAAGTCCTTTAAATCCTACAGTTTCTCTGCCCCATAGGATGACTTGTGGCACTACCCCATCTTCTTCACATTCAAACATCCCCTGAAGACCACACTCTCGTGGGTAATGCACCCCACAGTCTCTGAACCAGATCAACTCCATGCGTCTTTGTTCCTGTTCCAAGCTTGTGTGGCTTTCTCTGTTCTGCCTGCCTCCCACCAGAAACTCTTCAAAAGAAGGTCTCAACCTTTATTTTTGCTTCATCTGACATGTTAAGCAAGCACAGTGCTAAGCACATGCAGTTACTAATGATGCTTGAGCATCCTGGGGGCTGTGAAACAATGACGGCTTTTGACAATTAGCCAAAGCAGTGAACAACATTACAAGGCTGTATTTGTTTCTGAGAAGCACGCAGTAGAGGCCAGGGCTTAGCCCCTGGGGGAGGTCCAGAGGGGAGAGACAGATTTGCCCCACAGATGCTATCTCTAGATTGCCTCCTTCTCCCTCACACCGAGCTCAATTTCCCCCTGTATTGACAAAACCTCTCAATTACAGCTAACTCAGGTAGAAGACTCAAAAGAACCAGAGATACTTTTACAGGCTATGTCATCAATACAGCAAAAAGCTTGAAGTGCTTATTGGCAGGAAACTGGAAATAGCTATGTTATGTTAACTACACTTCTGATCTGAAGCTGTGTTATTCTTTATTACGGTCTGTAACACTGTCCTCTTTCAGAAAAGCAGGTAGAGGAGCCTATGCAGTGCTTTTGAAAGATATCCTGGAAGTTAATTGGCATAACAGAGATATAGGTTATTCCTCTCTCTCTTCTGCAGCAGCCGGAACAAAAGGCAGAGCTGGCTGTTGCAACAGATCTGGCCTTGGGCAGAAGTCCAGGCAAACATACAGTTTCTAGAAATCAGGATCCCATGTAAATCTCTGCAGTTTATTACTCCCAACTCAATACCTTCTGCTGCTCTCAGCTGGCAATAATGCATGGGGACCTTTAAGTAACTGGTTTCCAAACCATTTAAAACTTTATCGATTGAAACTAAATACTTGAAAAATCCACCCAGAGGCTTTAGTCTAAGTGTAATTCTACCACAAAAGCATCTCTATGTTCACGTGATACTTCACGATCCAAAGATTTTTGGTGTGTACACAGTTAAAGAAGTCACATACACACTGAAGAATTACTTTGCCTTTCTGCTTTGATGTAACACCAAGGACTGCACAGTCCTGTTTCCACTTGAACAGCAACAACACTGAGAAGCTTTAAAATGGAGACAGACCTCCCTTTCCAACATAAAGCAAAAGAGTCACCCATAATAGAAGTTTGTACCTGTCTTTCAATAAACGCATTCATCCTCTGAAGCATTCCTTCACATGTAAATTCATACGGCAAATAGGGGTCAATCTGTGGAAACAGTGTGTTAAGGTTAGAAGGTTTTTTAAGTGAACTTTGTGGTGTACTGTGTCATAGCAGCTTGCATTCCAAATACTATATTATAGCTTAACTACCAACAATAAATGCAAATAAACTCATTAACAAATCACAGCCTCAGAAAACCATCAGCAGTTCAAGCTGATTTTTGCTGCTTTGGAATGGCAATAAAAGTTGCTCAGTGATTATCTTTAAGGAAACTCAGGGTATACTGCAAAGTAATAGATATAAAGCTAGCCTGAGACCCTATGGGATTCCAGAGCTCCTGTTTTAACTAAGTTTCAGTTCTGGAGCTGAAGTGAAAAAGAAAACATTACGACAAAAAAAGGAATGTGATGCCTTTGAAAATTACTTCAAACCTCTTTTTTCCCCCCTTGAAGTGCCCTCATTACAATTCCAGGCTGTAAGTGCACGAGCACTTCAGTGGCGGTTATGTCAAGGCTACAAAATCAGTCAAAGGAGTTGAGCGTGTATTTGGACAGCTTGCAATGCTCTAAGAATCAACAAGGAAACTTCCTCACCAAATGCACAGAAAATACACACTGCTGTATAATTTACATATGAAATTCACATTTCTATACAAATTCACACACGTTCATTTTTTTTCAGGTAAAAACCTGACATATCCAGTACTAAAATATGATAATCAGATACCACAGAGATGTAATAATGATTTTTTTTCCCAATATCCTACCAAAGTATGGCACTTTGCTTTAATTAGACTAACATTAGGGAGCACTCTACCTGTAGTACACAATACACCCTCAAGCACCAATGACAAATTGAGAGTACATTTCTCACCTTTTGATTCAAAATTGATTTCACAGCCTTCTCAACTTCAGAAAGATCATTGATGTCTACAGTCCAGACATGGGGCTTCCCAATGTAAACTTCAGCATAGGGATGCTGAGATGTCAACTGAAAAGAAGAAATTACATTGGTCAAAAATTAATGTGTGAAGATATCCTTCCCTCTCGCTCTCTTCATCAGACTTTTTGGATGAAATGCACTAGGGTAACGCAAAAATTCAGCTAGAATCTAACAGTCAGCATCATTCCTTCTGAGTTATCTTTCAGATTTTCCGTGTCTAAATTTAGAGAGCGACTTCAGCTGGAAAACTGAAAATCAGATAATAATGCAGATCACAAGTAACGTTTGTGCACCTCTCATTTGGGCCTTTGATCCCCATAATGACCTACGTCACAGAAGACTTGCTGCTTACTGAAACTACTTTTACAACGTGACCCTGCTTCCCCACAGCTCATTCACAGAGCAGCTCTTGAGTTTTCACAACCTGTAATTGCTACCAGTCCTGGTTAGACCTGCGTGACTGCCTTCAAGAGATGTCATCTTCGCCCCGTCTCTCCTTCAGACAACATCCTCGCCCTGTCTCTCCTCCAGACAACATCCTTGCCCTGTCTCTCCTTCAAATTTCCAACATTTCCAAGCTTCTGTGAGTAGTAGTGAATAAAGAATCACTTCTATCACTTAGCTGAATTCTGGCTCTCGCTGCTGATGTAAGTACAAGAGTGATGTGACCTCGTTAAGAGTGTTAACTGGTATTTTGCTCACCACTTTGCCAGAAAACAAATTCAATAAATACCCAAGTAGATAACTAAGAAAAGTTATAACAGAGATTACTTTCAGAACTAGCAGGGCGGCACTAAAAGTAATTTTTGTGACAGGTTGCACAGGAGTGAGAGGAACGTGCACATGAACACACACAGAGGACGCAAAAGCTGCAGAAGAGAGAGGAGTGTTTCACAATGGTCCCAGAAGAAAACTGCTTTTTAAATAAATACAAAAAGCCCTACAGGATAGATTATTCACAGACAATTTTTATATAGCTGCCTCTTTAGGCACGACAAAAGAAAAATCTAATCAGTGCAAAAGATCTGCAGTAGGAAACGGTATCTGTTGGAAAGAACTTCTGCCTGCACTGGGCACATACCGTACTTGCTTTCTTCCTCAGGTGGATGCAAGAAACTACTTAAAAACAATTTTGCCCATTGCATTTTCCTTGTGGACAAGAGAAGCCAGTCCTGTAGTTACCCATGGGATCAGCTAGCATAAATCTGTGCTCTGAGACCAGTGCTCCAGGGGATTCGGTGCAGGCTCCCACCTCTGGTTGCAGGGCAGCGTGGTGGCGAGGGCTCGCGGATGGGCAGGCTGCAGCTCCTGGGCTGCTGCCCCAGGATGCTTCTACACGCCCAGAGCTTCTGTAGCTGCCTACCTTCACTCGCAGCCCACTGCACTGTGCTCCCATTGGCATATTTTAAATTCCTCCAAGAAGTCCAGTCCTTCTGGAAGACTGATATATTCTAAACCTTTTTTCAGTAGTATTTCTACTGCCACTAAAAATATATGTACTTAAAAATTTGGGTTACCAAGACTGAGTTCCCAGGGCACTTATGTCTGGACTTTAGATGGCAGAAGCTACATTCCTATTGCTTTCAGTAACAAGAAAAAACTTTCTACTGCACTTTTAAAAACATGAACATAAAAGAGTGTTTTAAATTCCACAAAGCTTTAGGAATTATGCCTTATACCGCTCTTTCTCTACCACCTCAGACAGACAGATGGCAACATCAAAGCCAGATCTGATCTGGAAGACAAACAACTCAACTTCTCAGACTAGTAGCTGTTTTAAGTATTAAGAGTAACTAGCAACATATTTTTATTGCGACAGTTATTCTACATCTACGGTCTCAAACAATATTAAGACTATTTCCTAATACAGAAATGCTTTAATTAGCCGAGGCTTAATAATGTTTAAGATATTCAGGAGATACTCCTTCTGTCTATAATTAAAATCTATAAGAATTCTTATAAATAGATTTGGAATTAATTTCTATTTTCAGGTCTTCTTTTTCTCCTTCCTAAAAGCAGAGAATTAAAGAAACTACACCCACCATGTACACATTTCAACAAGATTTAGCACACAATGTTTTCTTTCTTTGGGGGTGAGTGGGGGGCTGGAACAGAGAAGACATATTGGTACAAATACTGGTACAAAACAAGCTGCTTGAAGGTGATTTTTTTATTTTTCCCTGGCTCTTTCCCCCAGCAAGATCATGTCATTTCCAGTTTTTGTAGAAAGTCCTCACTACAGGACCCCATCCTGGGGGTAGGGGCGAAAGAGTTAACTCCCGCCCCCAATAAATTCTACCCAGAACAGGAGAGAAGAAGTGACTTGCAGCGGTTACTTTACAAAAGTACTAAACACAAACTTTATATTCAGATTGGTCTATGGATAATCAATTTGCAGAACTACACAAGCTTTTTTTGTTCCCCTTTAACACTTGAAAAAACTCAGAGAAGGATTTAAGGACTTTCTTAATCCCAAAGAACCAGCACATGGATTACTGGCAATCGGATCTAAATGCAGTTGTGAAAACCAGTTAGAGAAAAGGTTACTCTTCACATAGGTCAGCAGAGCATGTGAACGCAGCAATATTCGCGATGAATTTTTGTTATATTATTTTGTACTAAAGCAGTCAATAGGGATTATTTTTCTGTGCAATTCTGTGCATTTCTGTTAGTGCTGACACATGCCGGCGGGATTTAGCACAACGTACCAAGCACTAAATTTCCTACTAAAGCGTTAAGTGGGTCCAGATTATTTACTAAGCCTGACCAGTTACAGTGTCTGGGCACAGAACAAGTGGAAATGAGACAAACAGTCGAGCGACCCACAGGAGGAAAGCTTTGAAAGGTGCCAAGCTCAAGGAGAAAGCTTAAACAGACTTTTTTCCCCTTACTGCTCTCTTCTTTGTTAGCAATGCAAACTGTGAGAAGGGGCGAGTTTGAACTCGTGTCCTGTACAAGCTGAATGTACAACAAGCTGAAAAGCAATTACAGTCCAAGATCATAAAGTCACAAGGAATTTATGTTCCTGGTTTAAAATGGGAAACTGTCTCTTGCTTATCAACTAGCTGGCACTGCTCAGTACACAATTTATATAGCCCAAGCGTAACTTGAATTGGGAAATAGGGCTGTGCAAAGTTCTCATCATCGAAGTGTCACCAGGGAGCTTTCCCTTCAGATAAGTAAGTAAAGAAAATATGTATGCACACCTATGCACAAGCCATGGTCAGAGGCAAAAGTGCTAATGTCAGAAATGGCTACATGTCTGTTAAATGCTTGCAAGCGGTACAGGCTGGATTTTACGTACACTGAAGGAGAAAAATATTCCAAAGTCAGTGCCAGGATAAGGGGCTAGTTTACTTAGCCTCATTTTTCTCTTAGTAGAGTCTAAACACACTGGCTGTTTTGAAAGCTTGAGGTTTGGTTTTCCTGTTCTCCTAAAGGGTCAGCTCTCCAAATGTCTTCAGTGTTTAACCACAAACACGGTGGGCTGTGACCATTAATGCCTTAGCTCAACAGTGCCTTGAGCAGATCATTTCTAGAGAAAAATAAATATCCCCAAACCCAAAAATGGCTTTTTTATAATTTACTTAAACACCTATTTACTTCCTGCATAGCACACAGTAATGCTTGTTTCTCCAACAAAATAAAACTGCTTTCAAACGACACGTCATGTATCAGATGACAGGATCTGTTCCTGGGCAGGACATCAGGTTTTCAAGTGAAACTTCACTTTGTAATCTATCCATAAGAATTAGCAAAATGTACATATAGGCAAATCTAGAGATAAAGCTTAACAGTACATTAATGAAAAATTTTGATTATAGTATAAAAATAAGGACTGATAATCCCATCAATGGCTAAAGAAAATGACAGCTGCACACCTTTTGCAATGAACTGTGAACATTTATGGATTTTTTCCTATATTGCATTACTAAAAAGAAATCCACAGTCCTTTTCAATAAAGAAATTACAGAGTGATAACACTTACCTCTCGGAGTGTAGGTTTGCCTTTGAAAAATTCTGTATTTTTGCTACTTTTTGGTGGGTTAAATCTTAAATTTAGAAACGCACATCCATTAGCAATAGCCTCTAAAGGAGCTGGCCCTTCATATGGAAATCCAAGACCAACAAACAGCTGAAAAATAGAAAACAAGGACTATCTTAATTTTTCTTCCTTAAAAAACCTGAAGGCTAAAAGCTAACTTAAAATAAACAATAATGCATTCTAAATGTACCAGCCTAAAAAGATGTAATGTTAAGAAAATGGGAGAAATTCAGCAGCTCACCCACTCCTAAACAAGCAGTAACAGAATGTGCTGTAAAACACATTTGACAAGAATCTTCTGTAATGAGCTGAGGTGGTTTTTCATGGAGCTGAGGCAACAACGGACCCTTTCAGTTATTTTTTTTTTGGGGGAAAAAAGAAAGTCATTCGGTGGTTTGATTGGTGTTGAAATGAAACTGCTGGGGCTCTCTTGCAGGTACAGGTTTTACTGCAGCAACCTCACAGAACAGCTACTCTACTGTTTTCCCTCTCCCCCACTCCAGCTAACCTGCTGGTTTTGCCAGTACGAACACGCTGCTGGCAAACTGATTAAGTTTCCCAATTAAAACGGTAGATGGCAGCAAATATCAGCTGAAGAACCTGGACCCAGGCAGCAAGAGCTTGCACAGGATGAAGAGGGTTCAACGCCTCCAAGGTAAATTGAAGGAGGAAAAATGCATCACAAAGCTATTCTTACATCAGCCAAGATTCCAGGTGCTCTAGAAAAGGCAGTGCTTTTCTCCAATATGAAGAAATTGAATATTTTTTCAGAGGTGTCTAGCTTTTATTTGGATCTTGACACCTTTCCTGGCCCAACATAATTAAAAACCCTGAATAAATATAGGAATCTTCACCTTTATTTGAATGTCTGTCTATACTGGGAGAACTACAAGCTCTGATTTGTAACAGCAATTTCTTAGCACCACTGAATGACTTAACGTGTGTGTATATATATAGCTACTGCTTTTTTCAAGAAAATAAAGAGCAATCTTTGTAACGATTAGGATCATGCATTCAGGACGTACGTATTCAAAGAGGTGACATTATACTATTCTGTATTAAATTTTCTGCAACATGGAAGCAAATCCTAGTAACAGAAGGTTCAGAACTGAAGGCCCTTTGTAGGAGCTGATCCTAACACTGATGAATGGCATGAACCTGTTGTCAGTATTGTCGTGCACAGGCATTGCAGCATCAATCCTCTCCGACCCATGGCAAAACCAGTACAAATTCTGAGTTGGCTCATTTTAAAAAGAAAGTTAACACCTCTCAGCATAGTTGAGGACAGATAATTTTCCCTGCATGAAGCTGAATATTGTTATTTCAGTTTTCAATTTTCAGGTTAAAAAAGTCACCTACTTGCAAAAAGTTTCTCAGCTATCTCGCATATTTAAATCTTACAGGCAGCTCTCCAGTGGCTGACAAAAAAAAAAATCTGGCAGACTATCTCCACTATAGCTAGACTGTCTAAATTTGGGATTTTTATATGGCATAAGATACATTACCTTTCAGTCAGAAAAATACATACTAAATTTCATCTCAAAAGAGGCTTAATTTAAAGAAAGGTAATCTCTTGAAAATAACGAATTACGGACATGAAACCATTTCACGCCATCTGCACACATAATGTTATTTATTTAAACTACTCCTTAGTTCAGGCAGAAAACCAGCTGAGAGCCAGCAATTAAAACCATCTGAAGTATCAATTCTCCTATGATCCTGTGTTTGTCTGTTATGTAGAGAATGCTGGTTTGTTTGCTTCGTTTTTCACTTTTTTAATAAACTGCTGCTGTGCAGTGCTGAACAGTTCTGTCTCTGACTGGTCCGTTTATTTAGGAGGAAGCTCCATGGGGAAAGCAACATGGTTTTATGTTTTGACAGCACAGAGCACACTGTCAACACTTAATCTATAATAAATAGCTTACCACCTGTTTCGCATCCATTTTCCAACCTTACCTCTAAGCAGCACCGTACCTTTGAAGAAAGAAAGAAGGCTGTGTCTGATCGCTAGAACAGGGCGCGTGTGTGTGCCGCCTGTTGGCCTGAGGTTCCAGCCTGGCTCACAGCTGCCTGCAGCCCCCACAGCTCCTTCTTCCAACCCTCCCAAATCTTCTATCACTCTCCAACACATCAGCCTTATTCAGGTCAGCTGAAATGCCCCAACTGAATCTAGACCCCACTCCTGAAAATTGCCCTTTATTAACATTCCTTGGTTAGGGAGCTAGTATTTTTGTACGTTATAAAGAGCAAAACTGAAGACTATCTTAATTGCCTCAAGAAAGCCACATTCATTATGATCAAAAAAAGCAAGCATCAAAGAGCACAGGTCATTTCTGTAACTCATTCTTATGATGCTCCAATTTGCTAATCCTTTGAATTACATGCAGCTTGTTATTTCCAGAAAGGCTAAAACAATCTGTCAAGGTGCTTCCTAAAAGTATGTAACAAGTGCTGCAAGTGATTAATTGAAAAAAATGTGGAAAAAAAAAGAAAAAAGCAGAAATAACAGGCAACAATTTTCAGGTACCAGTGATGCAAGCATCCATCCTCAGTACAGTTGAGGCTGTGTGGAAGACAACGCTCCCTCCCACAAAATGATAAAAATTTAGAACAGACTGTATGTATTTCCACTATTCTGTGATACAGATGCCTCCATGTAAGGTTGCTGACTATGGCTTTAGGGTACCCTGACGCCGTGCCTGGTAACACAGTCCACCCTTGGCAGTTACTTTCACCCTATGGCTGAAGATCTATAGTGCAAAACTCAAAATTTGACAATGTTGGCAACCTAACTGTGGCTACACATGGTTCAAAAATGTTAGCCCTGGTCTTGCTTTGTTAGCTGCAGCAGAATTGCTGTGCAAAGTAGAATTCCTTTACACTTTACTGGTTGATTAGTGCTTGAAACCATTTCATTTTCTGCATGTGAGCATTTTTCTCACTTTCAAATGTTTTTGAAAGCCAGAATGATTGTGTTTTAGGTGCTTTAGGTGGGCACACGCCACAGTAGGCTCTGTATGCTAATGCCCCATATAACGAGATGATTGCCAGAAAGAGTTTACAGTAAAAAGTATATCTAAAGGAGATAACAGGAAATAAATACATACGTAAAATGATCATGGTGATAGCGGTGTGGGTTTTTTTAAAAGCCATTTCCTTGTTTGTAAGGTCTGCTACCCAGGTGTGTCTGTGCCTGAAGGTTTGTGTGAATCAAAAAATGGTATTCTTACCTGCAATCTCACTTGCCCCACTTGAGTAAAAGTGTTGAAACCCTGAAGCAGGAATACTTCAGGTTTCGTAAGAAAGGCTCCTCAGGAACCTTTTCTGCCTTTGCAGTGAACTGAACCCCTGGTTTGGAATTTCAGGCTTTTGAGCTGGCCACCCAGCATCCAACCAGCCCAAACACCATTCTTTTCCGATTAGAATGTAGGCAGTCCTTTCATGGTGTAGCGGCTAAGTGGAAACTTCTCTGACATGAAAAGTGCTTCACAACCGCTCCCGTGAAAAAACAGTGGGGTTTTGTTTGATGCTTTGGAAACCACTGGCTTTCAGTTGACATCAAGCAATTTATTTGTGGAGTTTATGGCACCCGATCAGCCTATTATTAAAATGAGTACCTGAACAAACAAGTCTTTCTAGATTATAGTCAAAAGTATAAAATAAGGAGTGAATGTTTTACTTCACTGACTGTAATTCTGACTAGCTGAATATTTAAGAGAAAACCTTCATATTCCGGAGACTAAATGCTATAGTTCCTTAACAGGAGTGTTTATCTTCTCGTCTCCTCTCCTCTTTCTAATATTACTGCACTTTATCTAATTTATTCTGTTGGGTTGGTAGGTTTATCACCACTTTTATATGCCTCCTTACTGAACTCAGACATTCTCTTCTGAACTACAGAAAGAGAAGCATAGCAAAGGCTGTTGTTAACAATCTCGAAACATTTTTCTTATGAATATAAAATACTTTCTGGAAAAGTCAATCCTTTTGTGATTGAAACAACTTTAGAATAGCATCACTAGTTAAATGTCTTTTCAGCTGATTTTGTGAAGCATGTGGAAGTAAAAAATACATTACTTCATAAAAGGCAATATGAAAAAAAAAAAAAAGGTTGTTTTCCTATTTCTGCTTATCCAACATTGCAATGTGTTTTTCCCCAAACTCTCTAAACAGAGTATTGCACCTACTTTTTTTGATCACCATTGAGAAACTGTAAATTCCACTTAGTAAAAGAATTTGGATCCCCTCAACAATTCACAGTGACTCGAAGTAAAAAGTTGTATGTGAAACTTTCTCGAAAGGAGGAATATTTCTCAAGGATTCAGTACTGGTTCTTCCAAGAGAGTCTGGTCCAACTCCTCCAGCTGCCCACTTGGCAAGAAGCCACGTAAGTTGGCAGGAAGGCTGCCAGCTCGCCTACCCTATTTTCCTCTGACGTGATGAATGGCTTTACATCTTCTCATTAGGAACTGTTGACATGTCTCGTTTTTGTCATGCACTACACAGCTGAACTAGCCATGATGAATCTCAAACAGCCCCCTCCTGCTTGAAAAACGCACTTATTCTGAAATGCGTTGCTTTATAATACGCACCAGAATGAAATGGCAGCTGCATGCTTTTGAGAATAACTGTGCCCTATACCAACTCGTGCAAAGAGACCAAATACATTCTGGGAATGCAAAGCTCTGATCAGGAATCATGACTGAGCCGTCACCTATTGGTATTTTGCTAGGGGCAAAATGAATCAGTGCAACATAAACTGATGCTGAACTGTGTGATTTGTTAAATTACTATTTAGCCCTGACTTTCGGAAAACTAGATCATTTGCCAGCTGACCTAACAAAAACTTGCTAACACAATGTTGAAATCACAAGCAACGAAAGACAACCCTTGCCCTTGGGTCTGAAAACATATGTTTCGAAAAAGAAAAATCTGAAAGTTTCTGGAAGCTTAAAGACAAAGTTTGTTGCTTGGAGACAGCAAACAGCAGGCCTAGATGGTTCAAGTGAGTATTGTACCCACAGATGTTACCATGCCTGCGTTATGGCTCCGATTATTCACAAGCTTTCAGCACACTGGTTGTCTAGTGACAAAACCCCATAACTAAATTCATTATGGGGCTCTGGTCACGTTGCCTAGCGATTAAAGTGATTATGATTAAAAAGTGTCCTTGAACATCACTGGATCCATGTGCACACATACGTGAGGCTCCTCAGGGCACAAAGCTCCCATTCAAGTCAGCTTGATTTCTGTGGAAAACCTGCACTTATTTTAGCAATTCAATCCATGATCCATTTGATATAAACACAACTGACCCACACACGCAGCAGATGGCCAGTAGAGACAGGTGAGCAGTGTTTTGTGCTAAGCCATGTTAAAGTATAGTCTCTTAAAAGATACCAAAATCTGAAACTGTGAACGTACAAGCAACAGGAAGACTTAGAGCAAGTATGTCTGTTGACCAACACTGAGAGGCAACCATATGCTAAGGCAGAACAGACTGTACCTATGAGACATCAGCTAGCAAAAAAACCCAACAAAACAACCCAAAAATCCACCTCCAACTGAAAAAGTCCAAACAAATTTGATGGTAAATCTCAGTTTCTACTTTCTACTTGGGATACTGCTGTTTTACTTTTTCTGTTAAACTAGATTTACTGGAACAAGTAAGTATTAGACAGGATTAATAACCAAAATTCATGATGCAGTAAGCCCTATTTCATTTAATTTTGTTGCAACATCAGAAATACATTGCAATCCTATTTGCCTGACAATAATGTCTTCGGAGAAGCAGATCGATTGTTAACTGCTTATCATCAGGTCAAAGTTTTGTTAGCCTGGCTGCATCATAAATAAATAATTTTCTTAAAAGGGAAACAGTTTTTATCATTTGCAAATCTGCTAACAAAAGTTCAGAAAAGCCATATGAAAATACTATTTGCAGACTTAAAAAAAATAGTTTCTTAAGAAAGATTGTATCAAAAAGATAATGTGATAGAAACACTGGCTTCCTGATACAGGGTTCTGAAACACATTGATGTGTTTCTCAGTGTCATCTCAAAGGATTTTCCCTAACATTAGAGAAAAAAACCCCCAAACCAATGCACAACAATAGTATAGAAAATCATTAAAGTCTAAAATGCTTGTAGGACTCTGAAAACAGATCCATGCTTTTCACAAAAATATAATTTGTGAAAAATAAGCAACTTAACTGATCTCAGGAGTACTTCACAGTCACAAGATAATATCTTCCATCTGATATTGCAATTATTAGTCAAAATCTGAGTGAAACTAGTCTGGCTACTTCCTGTGTCACAACCCCCCTATAACTGCACTGTGTTGAGCTGCATAATATGTATGTATCAACCTGAATCTGTCCTAATTTTAATGTGTCCTTACATTGCATCTTAGAGCACAGCAAATATAACCAATAACAACTGGATAAGCTATCTACCTAGTATCAAAAATCAAGCTTTTTAGTGTAACACAAGTAAGATGGCTGATAACAAATTAGAGGAAGACTTACTCAACCATAACTACCATTATGAACTGTGCCTTGTAAATTATAAGGACTTCGGTAATTCTACAGGAAGTCCATTAGCTTATTTTACTATTCCAGTGAACAGAACACTTTTTTTTTTCCCCCCCCAGAAAGAAGTCACTGTTTGTGCTTGGGGTTATTACAATGTCAATATTCTTCCCACATTAGTACTATGATTAACACAGTGATTTCATACTCCACACAGGCAAAAGCTGTGTAATCTCAGTATTATCTATGACGAAAGTAAATGTTGACTTTTTAATCTGCAACATTATGTGTATCTGTATGCATCAAGTACATACACACAGTGGTTGCCTTTAAAAAGTCATAATTTGCCAACAGCTGTCACACAGAGATGTCAAATTACCATCATTTTCCCAAATATTTCAAAAAGGAGATCTCTGCAGTCGTGTGGGAAGACTGGGAGGTGCTTGCTTTTTTCTTTTCTTTTTTTAATAGATTCTTCTGTAGAAGTGCACAGCAAGAAACTATCAACAATGGGGAGTAAGTGGTGCAGTTCCACACATTTTGCTAATTTTAAACACAGAAACCACTTCTTTCACCAACTGAAAGTTAAACATCCTATTTAAATGTCATCTACTAAAGTGTTTTAATGTTGTAAAGTGCCGCGAAGATTATGGGAATGGCACAGAAAACCACACAAAGCACTCTAACTATGGGGACAAAAGTTCATTTGTTTCAATGTATATACTGTCCCTTATCTTCAGTTCCCTTGACTATGGGGCCACAGGCAAAGCATGCCACAAAAAGCATGCTCTTTTGCTCACTCTCTCTGCACAACTGAAGCAGAGGAAGGAACTGAATGGCGAATGAAGTGCTTGCCTTTCTTCTTTTCTCCCCCAGAGAGTAGGGTCGCTCTAGGTTAAAGTCATTGGTAGGGCAGAGCAAGCATGCCTACTGTAGAGCTTTCAGATATTACCTAACTTTCACACCAGGGATGTAAATCAAAGCATGTTCTCAGCTGATAATCTCCTTGAGCTGAATATCACATTTAAGAAAATTTAAAAAAATGCATTTCTCAAGCTGGTTGTTAAATATGTCTGTGACTGTAAGTTGTTGTCCCAATTTTCTAATACTAGCTATCAATCCACAAAACATGGACATGATGAAAAAGGTATTCTTAGCACACAGGAGACAACTTAAGCTCCTTTACATTTGGCCATTTATTTTTCCAATGCTTTTAAATTAGGAGCTCATTCGTAGGAGGTGAAATGCATGCACTTCAGATACTGCCTATCTGTAGCTATTTTTGCCACTACTCCCTCCTGACAAACTTACTTTGGTTTCTCTCAGCAGAAACTGCAAATCCCGCCCGCTGAGTATACCATGGTTTTTTACGTAGCCGGGAATATAAATAGTGCTGGTCCCGTGAACAGTTCCATGGACTTCCATATACGTGTGGATGATGTCCAGATAAGCCTTCTTATCCTGTAATAGCAACAATAAAATATTTTCAGTCTTTACACATTTCAAGCAGTAGTATTCAATCAGAACTGTTTTTTATCTTCTGTACCACCAGCCAGAAAGATATTAAGTTCACTCATTCTTATATGATTTCTATACTATTTAATCTTTCATTATATTATTAGTTTTGTTTTCTACTAGACTGGAAGAAAACTGCAGCTTCTGCATTCATAGTATAGGTATAAATAAAGCAATAGCAAGGTCCTATTAATTTCTAATTGGGCAAAACCCACATCACCATCAGACAGGTGTAATGTCAGCATGCTTAAACAACACTTGGTGTAAAAATACTAAAAATCTCATTTTGAAATACCAAATTTTCACTCTGTTTTTGTCCGAGATGCAAAATAATGTTACTGTTTATCTTCTTTGTGAAGAAAAGGGTGACTCTCACCTTAGTAAGATGCACTCCTGCCAACTGAATAACTGAATACACACCTTTATCAAAATACCTAGTATCTGAGTCCCATGAGATACCTACAAATGTTTCACTTACCTAAAGTTTTAAAGGCATTTTGGAAAACCCAGAGAAGAGTAATGGCTTTAGCATTGCATTAAAAAAAAATAAAAATAGTACACCATCCTAGTTTGCAAACAAGACATACTTTAATTTTCAGTGCCATATGTTTTTTGAGTTTTAAAGACTACTAGCATTCCAAAAGAAATTAGCTGTAGACTGTATTTACAACCAGTATGCAGCACAGATCAGAGAGACTTTCCCTCAATATTTGCACATAGTCTTAGTAATAGCTGTAAAATCAGGCAACAAGTTTCTGTACTTCTTGGCAGCAAGAGAGTTTTTAAGAATTCTACTTTCACTCACTATTTTTGTCATGTAAATTCTGTACACTGTTCCTCCACAGCCCTGTGTGAAAGCTGGCCAACAATTTTACTAAAGTTCATTCAAAGGGCAAGTAGATTGGTGAAAATCCTGTATTTTCAAATCTTAGAGGAGCAATAAGGGATCAGGCCTAGGTGAATAAACACTATCACTTCATAAAACTTCCTTGCTAAATTAATTGTTGGTATACATTCAAATACATGGGGTATTTAATGCCACATAACAACTGGCTTCTAGCTTTAGCTTGCTCTACTGGCGATACTGTTTGGCAAGGCATAGATTGCCTGCTTCGTTATTAAATAGCCCTGTTCTGGTAGCTATGCCAAGGCTGCACCAGTCAGACAATGTCCTGGGCTAAGTGTTATATAAAACAGCCAACAAATGGAGACAAATGTGCTTCTTGTTCGATGTGGTTGCTGTTATTGTTAATTAACACAAATGATTTAAAAAACTAAAAGCTTGCTCCATTTTCCCTTTTACTTCAAATTTGAATTACTCTGAAAGAGATGTTCCTCCCATTATTTGTAAAGTAAAGTAGCATAATTAGAAACTGTTGAGAAGCTCATACACTGTTGAGAGGAAGTCCACTGTAGAACTTTTTCTTTAACAAATGTGCAGGAGAAATATAAATGGAGTAGCCTGGTCTTGTTCCCAGGATGTAGCAGTGGTCTGTCACTAGAGGCACACCTTAATCCTGCCCAGCTTTCAGAAGAAACAGAGCCTATGAGTTAGGCTTTAGTGTTCTGAATGGGAAGAGAAGGCAATGAAGCACAGGTACTACTGACATGACCTGCCTTCAGTAAGAACACTAACGCACGTGCCTCGGATTTTATTGGCTCCTATCACACAAACTGATGACATGAATGCACCCTAACTCAAGAAAAACATGGGAAGCAAGCAGCTAGAAAGAACAAAACCAGAATTAGCTAAAATTGCATTTACTTATTTTAACGATTTCAACAACAATTTTACAAACCTGTAACAGAATATTTGGCTGCTCTAAAATAAAATCTTTGACATTAAAATTATTTAGTCTTTACAATCTTTCTAGATAGTTCCTCAGCATCTGCTTCACTGGCTGTAGGACTGTTGAAGGTTTTATAGAGGTTCAAAAAGCAATTATAGAAGAAAAATCCATTAATTGTTATTGAACAGACACACAACTTCTAGCCCAAGAAGTCCATGAACCTATGAAACATGCCTGATTTCACATTCTTCCTTACAAAATTTTGGCTATTTTTTCAGTCAGAATACTGGACGAGATAAACCTTTGATCTGAACTGGCCTTGCTGCCATCTTACTATCTTTATTAGCTCATTTTCAAAGATGAATGTAAAATGGACCAAAAGAAACGTAACATTTTAATGTCTTCTGTTTATATGTGATGCCAATATAAACCTAGTGGGATTCTGAGAAGTTTGTTGCTTAAATTCTGCTGGAAATACTCTTTTATACATACAATGGACCTTGAATTTAGCCCAAAGTACTCCCCAGATCATCCTGTTAATAACAAAGTGAATCTTCCTACTACATCCATTTATCTATAAATCCCAGCAGTTGATGACTACAAAGCAGGGAATACAAGATTAAAAAAACCCCTGAGTATACTCAGATAGGATGAAAAAAACAGGCTTCCATGTTGTATTTACAGTAGTATTTTGGGGGGGCAGGGGGCAGAGGGCAGTTTTTTACTTAAACCCTTAAAGTTAAAAAAACATGTAACAAATACTACTGATAAATTAACTGAGAAGACATACAAATTATATTTAAAATTAATATATAACCAATCAATACAATTTAGGAAGACAAGGCAAAAGCAATGATAGTATCAGCATGTAAACATTAAACATCTCTGCAAGCACAAACAAAACATTAAGTTAACTATCCATAACCTTAACTGGGAACATTACTTAACCATATGACTGACTCCTGATTCAGAGTCTAAAACCACAGATAAAATATTTAGTATCCCAAACAGCATAAATTCCTCCATCCATAATATTTACAAAAAATAACAGACTTTTAAATGGTGTCTCTGGGTTTCCACTTCCACAAGATAAAGTAACTACGGTAAACTGTGCTAGAGTCTATAGAAATGATTCTTCCTCACAAATGAAACCTTATAGATAGACAGGCATAAGCAAAGGGATCAATACGTAAAAAAATTATGAATTACTTTTCAAACCACAAGAGTAAAAACATGAAAAAACAACAGACACAAGCTTGGAAAAATCTTTCATTCCGCAACCCTCCTTTCTTTTAATCAAATGAATTTTTTAAAGAACTACTGGAACAGAGAGCAGCATCTTCCCTTTGTTCCTTGTACATAAAACGATTGTTCTTAATTTTCCCAAAAGTCTTTCTTTCTGAAGGAAACAAAAAAAAAGCCCAACCAGAAACTCAGAAAGCACAACCCACAAAACAATCACTCTTTTATTCCCTTATTCACTTTGAGTCAAAAGCTACTGTTTTCATAATGATCTACAAATTACCATAAAAGCACCGCCAGCACCTTATACCTTACACAAATCTCACTAACGTTTGTCTCATTTTGCATTTTAGTAATCCTGAATTTCCACATTCTTTGCAGAAAAGTGTTATTTTGGATGATAAAAGTATATATTGCAACAAGCTACTTCACAAAAATAATCAGGGCATATAATTCAATTATAAACATTAAAAACATTGAATTAGAAAATGAGAGAGTGTAAATATGGCATTTATAAATAGAAAGGCTACAAGTAAATAAATGAAGAAATGTGATTTGCAAACAAAATATCAATATTCCTTCAACTGTTAATCTACTTCCTGAGTTTGCTTGCTTGGATACATGTATGAATATTCTTTTATCTTAAATCCTTTGACAGTAAACTCCAGATTTTTACTTTCTTCAAAATGAATTCAAAGAGAAAAGATCATGGGCTGCTGGCTAGTAATGCAAAATCAACATTCTCTGCAGAGTTTGGATCAGACTGTGCTATTCACTGACGTCTGCCGTCTGCACTGCAAATCTAGACTTTGATCATTGAACATAATAAAATTATTTCTCCTCAGAATCAGAATGGAAGAGTAATGGTGAGTAACAGTCATACAAACCTTTTCTGAAACAATTATTCAGCAGCTAAAATAAACATGCCATCCGGGAAAGTACTTTTGTTGATCATTGACTGCAGAACTGTTATTACTGTTCATCAATTATTTCCACCTACTTTTAAAAGATAGGCCTTTCTCATCAAACAAATCAAATGACAACTGTCTGATAAGTCTTCCCCTAAGACAATGTTGACAAGAAGACACAGTCTGAAGGGCTGAAATTTTAAGTTTGGTGGGTGAAAAATTTAAGTAGAAAACCTACAAAATATGTGGTAGAAACACAATGCATTAAGAACCAAACTCTGCTGTTAGTTTTCTTGATGTGGTAGATGGTGGTAATTAACAACTCTGTTTTACCATGAGTTTGTCAGTCCAAGGTTATCACGGTATTTTGCCATTTGAGACCATGCAGGTACCCTCACAGAACATCAGCAATTCAACACTGAGTGAAACTAAGCAGCACATATGCAGAACTACAGGCCAACAACATTACAGAAGAGCTTGATTCAGAATCCTAAACTGGTTTATGGGTTGAAAGTTCAAATGGCAAAATGTATGTAAACCAGCTCATATACCCAGTCTCACTTTCTTACATTGAAAAAGTCAGAACAGAATGATTTTATAAAGCTTGGACAAATGTAACACAGAAAAATAGGTACTGGGAGAGATCTTGTGTATGTTGTAAATGCATACTGTTAAGCCTAGCAGTCCTAACGCCTAACATCTGGGTGTTTATTTGCCCAAGTGTGAAGTCCAAGGTAAGCCAAAATCCAGGGTGTATATACAGTGCATGATGATTGAGACACAAACATAAGATCAGAAAATCTCTCTTTTTGAGTAGTGTCACACTCTCAAAGACTTTTTCAAGACATCTTTGAATAGTGAAAACCCTGTTTACTGGGGAAACTAAAAGACAGCAGAATTCAATGTGCACCAACATTAAGAGGGTTAAACAGGTACAGTGGTAAATCACAAAGAGTAGATGATGTCTCTTGGAGCTCAGATATGAAACTTTCAAACTACTTAATGCAGAGGACTGAATTTATACATGGATCTGGAGAGGATTCAGTGATTCATGACTAGCAAGTGTGAATTCTACACTGAACAAATCATCTGAAACTTAAATAAAGTGTTAACTATATAATCCTATAAACCCAACAAAATTAGAGTAGTGAATTCTTTCTGTAGAAGGAAATCCTCTCTCACCAAATTGACACCGTTCTCGAAAGAAGGCAATCAGCACGTAGAAACTCTTTAAAAGTTCTTAAAGGAACTAAGTCTCTTTGGGATAGAAAGGAATCACCCTTGTGAATGAGGAGCCATCATGTGAAAGAGAACAGAGAAGTGACAAAGTGTGCAGTCAATACATACTATTTAGAGTAGCAAAACTGAAACTAACTTCAAAAAGTTGCAGAAAAACATCATAGTACTGAACACTTGGGCTTGTAAAGCTTTTGAAAAAGCCCGCTCAGTAATCTAAGGGACCAAGTGACTCGGAAACAGAGTGACCAATAAATTAAATATAAATAAAGTGATGCATTAGTTTGGGCATTAGGAAAAATTTCTTCACAGAAAGCGTTGTTAAGCACTGGAACGGGCTGCCCAGGGAAGGGGTCAAGTCCCCATCCCTGGAGGTATTTAAAAGCCGGGCAGACGAGGTGCTTAGGGACATGGTTCAGTGGTGGGATGGCAGGGTTAGGTTAATGGTTGGACTTGATGATCTTACAGGTCTTTTCCAACCTAAATGATTCTATGATTCTATGTGTTGAAAACCAGTCCTAGCTTCACACAGTGTCACTCAAGAACGAAGACTTTGCATTATGATAAAATATAATTAACGTCCATGAAAAAAATCAGTCCAATGTTCAGTAGCACTCAGTCCACCCATCAACCAAGTAAATGATAGGAATTATTTGGAATGGAATAGAAAATAAAGAGAATATAATTGAACTGTTCTATAAAAACACGGTTCTCGCCCTCCTCAAACACTGTTGCCGTTCTGGTCCCTTTCCTCAAAAAGAAGCCAAGAGCACTGGATGCGGTTCTGAGAGGTGTAAGAAGGGTCCAAGCTACAGAATGGTTTCCAGTGTTACATACAGAAACCTATAACAAGCTCCTTAACGATTCTTCAGCTTGGAAGAGACAACTTGGCAGAAAACGAGAGGTTTACAAAACCATTTATTGGCATAAAGTTATCTAGTTAGCGGTGTCCCTGCTCACTGCAGGGGGGTTGGACTAGATGACCTCTAGGGGTCCTTTCCAACCCAAAACATTCCATGATTCTATGATAAAGAACATGGATAGTGACTAAGTATTCATAATGTCCTGATACAAAGGAAGGCAAGCAAAGATTGTAGGAGGTAGGTTTAGAAAACCCCCAAAGTTAATGGCTCCTCCTGCAACAGGTCAGAGATTTGAGGGAGTCCATGGCAGAGAATGTTGTGGATGCAAGAAAGTTTGCAAAGGTTCAAAACCAGCCAAGTGCTTTGAAGACAGTCCTTACTGCGATCTGAAAAGTTTGTCAGTGGACAGTTAGTTTATCAATAGAAAAACAGATTCAGAAAATTCCCAGAGCTGAAAAAAGCTGGAAAGAGAGAGAAAGATGCAAATGAAGTGTTATGTAACCTTGCCATGCTTTTGCTCTTCCCTGAATGTCTGTTTATGGCCTCTTTGCTAGGCACCTACCACAGATATCTGCATAAAATACACACCAGCACGCACGCATACATATATATATATAAAAAATTTATTTGCACGCATATAATCTTTGCACAAAGAATGAATAAAACATCTCAGTAAAGACTTGGATTCTTCAAGATCTCCTAGAAATCCTGCTTATTCAGTTTCTATCCTCATCTTTATCTATTTCATTTATCATTTCTTGCAGTTCTTAATCCGTGAAGTTTTCTCCCCCCTTTTTTTTTTTACACTGAGGTTTTTGAAAGATTTGACAATTCACTGTTATGTAACGTGCACTGATGCCTAACCAGGAATTTCTTGTCCTTTGAATGGAAATTTCCAAAACTAACCATGAGACATCCTTGTGCACTGTCAGTGCTGAAGCAGAAAAGTGCAAGGATACAGAAGAAAATAGGAAGTGAGACCACAGGCAGAAAAGGCTGTGTTGGTTTTGTGATAATCAAATACTAGCAGATAATTGTGCTAATCAGTATTATAAGACCTCACTAATTCATTTTGCAGCTGTAGAGATCTGTAAAATGAGAAGTTGATCACTGACCTGTCTGAAACATAAATATTCATGGAAAACATTTTTCTTTCTTTCTTCATAATAAACGAAACTCTAATTTTCATAACAAATGTTGAAGTGTAAGCCTCCAAAAGGATACATAAATGTATACTTGTTTACTGCACCTATATATGCTCATTTGCTTTGATTTACTTGGGGTTTTGATCCATACTTTTTTCAGAAGCAAATTGTGAATTTCAGAAATGTTGCTGAACAAAAGTGTCTGGCTCATTTCAATTTGCTATGTGGCATAAAGCAGGACAGTGCTCCTGGTGCCTGGTGACAGCAACAAGGGTAAGCTTCAATCGATAGGTAAGCCCACAGTGCTGCTGCAAATTTGGAGGAAGACAAAGTAAGAACACCACAAGATAGGTTTGTGAGTGCACTGACCACATGGGAGAGAAAAGGTGAGTAGGATCTTTTCTCCATTTCCTTATGCTTCTTTTAGCTTAAAAAATGAAATGAAATGTTTGGTCAAAGTACGTTGTAAATACGAAGCACAAAAAACAATGAGAAGGAAGGGAAAGGCAACGCTGCCAGCAGCAAGACACTGATCTCTGCATGTAACAGAACTATTTCTGGAAGTATCATTCTTCCGCTCTGACTTCTCCCCATTTTCATCGTCCAACTCCATGCAAGAGGGCATATGAATGGGAAATTACATGTGTCACATGGAGCTATAAAGGCTGTTAGTAAGAGCAGCGTTGGTTATGTCCTTTCCCATTGAGAACAAGCTAAATGTAACCATTTCCCATTTCCAGTTCTTCAAAACTTGTTATGCTGCCAGTATACATTTAAGAAGAATGCCCACTTTGTCAAGTAGCATTAGTAACAAACGCACACATTCTTTTGCCTTTAAATATATAAATATTTTTACAGCAACTCAATTTCAATACAGTATAATACAATTTATTATAGCAATTATCATATGATTGTATGTTAAGCATTGATGGGTATTTTCTGATACAAGCAAAATTCTGACTTCTCTCACAGCACCCCACAAAAAAAGAAATAGCAAATACAGTAAAACGAATCTTGACTCTCTTTTCTTTCTAAGATTAAGGGCAGAAGTATTGGAATACTATGACAGGAAGTTGCAGGAAGAAGAAAAAAGAAAAGACCTAGACCAAAACAGGAGCTAAGACTACATGAAAGGCTTCAAACATTCCCCTTTAATTGAAATGTTCTGTAATTAAAGCCAATTTTGATAGTGGAGAGCATTATGGGTTACACTCACATTTTATTCATTCCTTCTTTTTTACTTAGGCAGAGATAGGTCTCTCCTTAGTACTGCCAGAAATCCCAGACAAAAACCCAAACCTTTGATTATAACAAACACATCCCAAACTTGGTAAATGTTGCCTTTCATAGTTTACCTCTCAGGATAATCTTTAGAAATGTAGCTAAATTCTTTAGAGCCTCCTATTTGTAATCCTCAACCCACTTAAGACTGACTTAGTTATCAGAAGGAAGTAAGCAAGGTGTTTCTTACAGTCTGCAGTTTACACCCCTCCTGATCTCCAGTGAGATGTACCTAGACTTCCTCACCATAACATGGGATGAATGCCGCTGGTCTCAGGCCACGGGCTGACATTTTTTTCTGTATCCAGCAGAGCTGACAAAATCAATGACTGTATTCCTCCTCCTGTTATTTGTCATGTTCAAACCAGAGTTTAGCCCCACTGAATGATGTGGGAAGACAGAACATTGTAAGCAATCCATAATTCTCTAGCTACAATAACCTGGTTAGTGTACATCGTTTAAGCAGGTGTTCTCAGCTAGCCTCCTTCCACACAGCAGAGCTGGGAATATGGGGATTTCTTGCAAAGATGAAATGACAAGTAATTTGGCATCTTCTTCTTTTTTTACAGGCCTAACCAGATGCAGAAAAGAACCCGTGTTGACGGCTATATAAAACCATGATGGCAGTTAGCTGCTCAAGTCCCACCCTCAGGGGAAAAAGGTCCTGTGCATACCTCAGTTCCATTTCAACCTGCTTGGTTTAAAATTAAACAATTTATTTGCAACTGCTGTTCCCCAAAAGCACCTCAGTCTGGGGACTGGAACGCTCTCCCCTTCACACTGTGCTTCTCTAATGACTGATCAGACCGAGCAGTGACACGTGTATTCTGTGGAGATTACACTTTTTGTTAATTGGCCATGTTCAATCTAAAGAAAAGTAGCAGGATAAATAGTCTGGTTCTGTACAAGCCATGGTGGCAGATGAAAAGAGCATTGAACAGGGAAAATGAAGGAAACATGAAATAAGCAAATTACAGACACAAGATTAATTCAGGCTTTCTGTTGATCACAAGAACTGGATTTTATCACTGCAGATAAGACATCCCACACTGTCACTGATTCAAAGCCTATCTGCAGTGATTGCACTTTATGTACCAGTGCATATGGGCATGACTGCAGTTACAGTCTGCAAATTTTTAATGTGCTTGATGTTACGAGCACACAGTAAACACTGTCATATGGCCAGGTATTAAGTCATACATCTTGGAGGAAACAAGACAGGCAATGCCTACAGAAACACAGCAGTAACTTGAAAAACAGCAGTTCTAAAAAATAGTACAAGGGTCTTGGCTGAGAAGTCATCTAAACATGATTTCCTAATGGTGAAAAGGGGGTTATGCCTAACAATGCATATAGCATTTCTTTTTGATTGGGTGCTGGTATATCCATGTGCCCTTTGCTAACATTCGCATTTCAGGAGGGATGTGAATAATCTTGAAAAGGTTTAGAGAAAACAGATACGTGAAGAACACCTAAGGATTAGAAAGCACAAAGCGCTCTGGTTCAGCACAGACAAGCTTTTCAGGAGACTAGTATGGGTTACTTTGACCTCAAACTATCTATTCCTACAGGGAAACAGAACAGAAACATCTTCAGTCCAGTAGACAAAGTCTGTAACTTCTACTAAGACTGGAAATTACCATTTGAAAATCTGTACCACAAATAATGCAAATTCTTAAGGGAGAAGGCAATTATTTGAGGACTTACCAGAGGAAATAGTGGGGTTTCCATCATGTGCTATTTAAAAATCAAGATTGGATGTGCTTTGCCAAAAAACCATGTTTTTGTCTTAATCAGCCCATGAATATCCTGTGTGTCATACAGAATCTCAGACTAGACAATCAGAAATCGCCCCTCTAGGCACATAAGCTATTAATACATATTCCTGAGTTCATGTAGACTGAATAAACCAAGGAAGATATATGTGTCAGTGAAAAAAACTCTGGTGACTAAGCAACTATCTTGTTCCTTAAATCCAACTAGTATTCAACAGGTTGTTCTGCTGATATGCACTACAAATCAGGTCAGGAAGTATACATGATTACTGCGTGCAACTGTTCCTGAGAGACTGATAATGAGATCAGGAACTAAAAGTACAAGAGCCTCAGCCAGAAAAGCCTTGAAAGGATCCCAGAATCCTGCAGACAGAAGAAGAGACTGCAGACAAGGGCATATTAAGTCATTCTATACCATGAGCCTAATAGAATAATTGTCACAGTATTTACTATGATGCAAAGCAAAATTTCCTTTTAAAACACAGATTACATGGCTTAGTGCAGTAAGAGCAAATATAAACCTGAGAGATCACAATCAAATGTGCACAGCTGATACACATATATTTCTCTGCACAGTAGCCAAGAAGCATTCAGCTCTACCCTTTTGCTACCACTGGCAACATTCTCCCATTTCTCTTAAGTTTTTGTTTTGTATAATCAGAGTTATCAGACCAAATGTTGCTTCTGTGGTTCAGAAACTGTGCAAGACCAATATTCTCTTGCCAATGAAGAGAAAAGGAAAGAAAATGTGAGACACAGGTGCTCTCATACTGTTGTATCGTTTGGTCCTATGTATGGCACAGCATGCACTGATCAGTTCCTTTTTCAGTTGACAAGAGGCTTAAAATAAGGTCTTTTTAGGCAGGAGGGAAGGCATACAGGGTATATGGGCACACAGAGCTAGAGGTAACTTGTGATATCAAAACTTAAGACTTGTTTATTCTATCAGAGAGGTGTACATAAATAGCAAAGGATCCACATCAATCTAGACAGAAGTTTCCTGATCAGAAAGATTTAAAAATGTTCAGGTTAATTATTTAAATATGTTTATCTTCATAAAAATGACTTAATAGATTTAGAGAAAAGGGATACTTAGAAATTTAGAGTTATGCTTTATTATATCGATCAAAATAAATTTGCTGAAGTACATGAGTATAGAAAACTCACCTTCCAGAAATTATCTACTTTGCCATAAACGAGAGATTGATTCTGCCTTTTGATGTCATTAATGTGTTTAATGTCACTGGAATTCAGATGCTGCTCTACCACAAATCCAAGGAAGCTGTTATCCGGAGTGTGAGCTGCAAGAAATGGAGCATATTCAAAATGTTTTAAAGTATCAGTTAATGTTACAAAAGCATGAATGTTGTCAGAAAAGCAGGTACAAGGAACATATTATTCAACAGATCACTTCCTTCACATTCATACTGAGAGATACATTTGCTTGTTCTATTATTAAGAATAGTTCTTATTTATTTTAAGTTCTGCTGCATATGCCTACTGAAGCAAGCAGTTATTTTCTGGCTCATTTCTGACAAAAATTCTGTAGCTGGACCGAAGCCAATGATAATGATTTTTTGTGTGCTGAGCTTTATTTTATTATTAGAGATAAGAGAACCAGAAGAAATCCAGCTTGACAGAGATGCAATACCAACAATTTGAAAACACCCTGGATTCATGCTTGTTAAGAAAGTTGCATGTTGCTCAATGTCATAAATAAATTTTAGCAAATTTTTTGGGTTCACCTCCTACATTGGAAGAGCTAACACCAACCATCCAACTCACTGCATATTATGTATCCATGCTAATTACTTGCCTACAAAGTCACACTACGCAGAGCCGAATACAAATTTCACTGCCTAATTCACTCAGACATATCTATCATAAAATAGTGAAAGGTGACAACTGAGGCTGGCAAAATTGTTGTTAATCCAGCACCCAGACAAAAAAAAAAGTGCATGCAAAGGATATGCAATATATGCTTAGTTTTCTATATTATTTTTAGCCTTTGGTGGTTTTTTTTGTTTTTTTCCAGCAGTGACATCCAGCAATACTGGTCACTGTTCTCCTCCTATAAAGATATAGACCTATATGCTCATTAAAACTAAGGGGGTTTTTGTCATTTTGGGTTTTTTTCTTTTTGTAGAGAGGGTGTTTAATTCTGAGGATGGACTCCAACATTCCAGGCTTCAGGTAAAAATCCACCCCTACTATATAAAAATTACTCCAACATGTGGGATTTTTGCGCCTCTCTAAAAAGTGTCATAGCCTCACAAATTTACATAGAAATAGGCTGCGATATATGCTAGGATCTCCTCTATAAGTCTCGCTTTTAAATTCTGGTACACAAGCTGAGAAATCCTTACTAAGCATACTTTGCAAAGTTAAAAAAAAAACCAAACCAAAAAAAAAACCCCAAAGACAATGTCCTGGGCACTTGTGACACCTATGGTCAGAGTCCTAAGAAAGAAAAATAAATTATATTGACATTTTGAGGTTTTGCTTTTTGATTCCTGAAAATCAGCCAACTGGATAATGCAGTAGAACAGAGAAACCATACACAGTGTACACTTCCCTCTGCCATTACATTTAGTCTTTCAAATGACAATTACTCTTTTTCACAAAAAATGCCTCAGCAACAGCTAGGCACTCACTTAGGCCCAAGGACTTTTTAGAATTTAGCATAGCAAATGACACGTTGCAAATATGCCTGAAAAGGGGCATTTTTCCATCCTTTCATATTTTTGGATGAGAGACTGCATTCAAAGGAGAGGCAAAGCAGTACACACTCAAAAGAAAAATAAACCTTTGTTAAAGTTAGCACTTAGAACTGGTGGAATTCAGTGCCTCAAACATCACTGACAGGAAGCACTCAGATGGATTTTTAAGCAAGATCATGCAGTTTTAAAAGTACCAGTGCTGTTATTTTGCATAGAAGAATTTAAACAAAAAACATAAAAAGGGGAAAAATACTCCCATGCTTCTGGAAAGCTCAGAGAACAATCAAGCATTTGGTAATATGCCACAGGTTTGAATGTGGCCTGCTTGTTGCTCAGTAATGATTTTCTGCCCTTATAATCAGAGTTCTCAAAACATAATAGAGTCTGGGGATCTCGGGAAGCTGTCCAGGGTTCCATTCTATCATAAAATCTTTACTGATGCATAACATACACTTTTAATCACAACACCATAAAGATGGTGCTATCTCTGCAGCAGAAAACTAAAAACAAAAATAAATTTTAAATATTGCAGAACACTTACTCTTCTGCACCTAGCACAAAAGCAGCAAAATTCTTGAATAATCTATAGCACTGGAATCACTCATGTTTCAGAATAAGTTTGCTTGCAATCTCTGTGCCAATCTTCCTTGCAAAGGAAAACCAGCAGTCACTTCCAGTAGTAAAAATTGGAAATGGTTATTTATGGAAATTCCAATATACTCTTCTGAAAATTTATTATGAAGTGATTTGCTCTGAAGGAGAGTGTCTGTAACAGTAGTCCATACTGCCACAACAGAGATCTTCTCTATAGAGAAGGTTTACTTCTCCATTTCACAGAGCGGGTCTGAGGAGGGCACACACAGAGCAATACCATGAGTATTCACGCAACTATTTTCCTCAAGTGCATCATCACCCATAGGGCTATCTTAACAAGACCTCACATATAAATTTCCCAACAGCTGGACTACTTAAATACAGCACAATTGAGCTTTCGGCTCCTTTGCCATTTAGGACATAAACCAATAAATATTAGCAAATCATGTGGTCACAGAACAAGCTCTGCTTACTAATGTCCAGACACAAACTCTGCAACCACTTCCAAGTCACATTTCCCCACCACGCGTTTTGTTACTTGCTTCGAAACAACTGTGAATGCAGCCTTTTATCTTTTGAACAACCTTCACTTATATTTCTCTGGAAAAACTTGCACAGCAAATGTTGACAGACAAAATATGCTTCAAGAAATATACAGGGCAACTGAAATCAAAGGCATGCCAACCAGACAGCAGCATGTGTAATTCTGCTATGAAAAGCAGAAAAGTTTGAAAGACTTGACTATGAAGTCTCATGAGAGAGAACAGTGCATGCCCTGGCCTTAGCCTCAGGCAGGGACCACCAAACTTTGGAGGTCAAGCTGGTCACTGGCAAATTTTTCTTTACAGACTTGGGCTGAGAAGTTGCTGCACACAACAGCATGCACTTTTCTCTTTCCTAAGCCTCACTGACCCTAAAGCTAGCTGGCAGTGGCGAATCTTTCTGCACCCTTCACAGATAAACTTGAACCACTAATAAAACATGCAAAAGAGAAAGATCCTTTGATTCTAGAACCCAGTGTCATAAAGTCAAAGACTAGGGCTGGAGCAGGTCACTGTAATCACTTTATCTGACCCAATTTATATGGAATTTTCCACAGGTATGCTGAGAATCAAGTTTCCTACCATTATTTATATTAAGTTGATACTGTTATTTTCTGATCATTGGATGGAAGGACCATAGAGCTTTTGCATTGTCTACAGACACTTATTGACACGATTCTGCCCAGTATTGACACGATTTAGCAGTATTAAACCATCAACTTGTCTTTTAGAGCTTTTGCATTGTCTACAGACACTTATTGAGACGATTCTGCCCATTTAGCAGCTGTGTTTTATTAAACCATCAACTTGTCTTCCATAATACAAAAATCCTTCTCAATGAAAGCATTCCTTTTTAAAGCTCCAAATTATTTATATACACAGGAATACTTACGGAACATTGTATAAAATTGCTGTGGATTAAGGTTCCACTTTCCCCATGGCGTCTTGTGGCCTTTAGACTGGGCATAATGGGCATGGTTAAACTCTGGTTCAGTTCCAAAGGAATCCAGAACTCTTAGCATACACCTAAAAGAAAAAAAAATATTTACTGTAGGTACACATGCATATGTGTGTATATATAAGCATGTGTGTATATAGACACAGTTATGATATTTAAGATGTATTTTAGTTTTGTTTCCAACTGTGGTTGATTTATAAACTGAAGGTACATCTTAATTTCAAACATTTCTTTTCATATTACATTCACAAAGACATTACAATCAGCGAATTCAAGGATATATCAGACATTCCAATAGCAACCCTGGAGCTTATTTTGGGTTTCTTTGTTCTTGCAGAATGAAGTTATGCTTTAGCATCCAAGTAGAGCTTATGGGAATGCTACTGTGGTCACCTACATTCCTGGGCCTCTGAAGTAGAATTTAGGCAGAAGAAGAGAGGATTCTTCACCTATTTTCTAATGTTCTCATCCATTACTACAAAATCAACACAACGGCCAAGGGCCACGTGCCAAGAAGATCAGAGCAGAATAGTGCCTTGTCTTTAGACAACTGTATTTAGTCTCCAGGTTCTGACTTTTGGGTCAATTAGACCTACTGGAGAAGTACTGAAGAAAGCTTAATTTGCTGAACGCTTGCAGCCAGACTGACCATTTATTTGTTTATGAAACATTTTGTCACAGACTTTTGAAGAAAAAATAATAAAAGTCAAATATTTGCAACAATCAGTCTAAAACTCAGAAAAACTTTGGCATTGGATTACAAAGGGTCTGGGATGAGAGAATCACACACAGTCCTTTATTTAAACACCTATTAATTCCTTGTAAAAAATTTACTTCTGAGTGGCTCCTTTCAAAAAAGGGCCCACAGTACATGAAAGGCAGAAAAAGTCAAATGAGGGCACACGTTTTAGCATACAGATTTTGGAAGTTATGCTTCCAAAATGCAGCCTGCCAAACCTTTGATAGGGCTTGGACAGGAACTTTATGGCTGTCCTACTGACCATTGGCTCCACTGCAAATGGATTGGATTATACGGCTCCAGAGCTGCTGACCCTACCGTTCTTCAGCCCTCCACAAACAAAATTTTCGGAAATGACTTATACAGGATGTGTACCTACATCATGTGCCACTATGTTATAAAGACATGAACTCTTACCCTTGCACATTGCATCACTGGGCTTGTATGTGCTAAGGAAGAGAACACAACCTCATGGGTGGCAGGGAAGGGAGGTAGCTCTAAAAGCTACTCTTAAAAATGGCTGTATTTGCCAGTCTTCAACATTTCCTGTGCTCCAAGCCCATATACATCCTGTTCAGTAAAACACCAGGATTTTGGCTTTAAAATGTGAAAGAATTTAGTCCCCAAAAGGTGAAAGAACTTAGCTCCAACTATTTTTCAGCTTCAAAAGATGAAAGAATTTAGTCCCAAAAATACATTTACATATTTCTTATATGTTGCTACTTTCTCTAAAGCATCCATTGAATTGGGAAATAGAAAAAAATCCCCAGCAACGTTTAAACTCTCATGTGAAATGCCACCTTTGTGTTTGAAAGCACAAATAGAGCAAATTTACTTTTTTTTTAAACTTTCACAGAGATCTTTCAAGCAAAAAGAAAGTCAAAATATACAACACATTATGATTCACCAAACAACAAAAGCTGACAGATCAGTTTCTGTGCAGTGTTTTATGTCAACTCTTCTCAATGAAAATATTTTACAACAGTGGCAATTATCTCTGCATCATACAAAATACTCCAGCAGGACCAAAAACAACTTCTGCACTGATGAATCATTCAGTAATAAAAGCCCTCTTATTTCTTGGCAGGCCTTAAAACAAAATTCTTATCAAATATACAGCTTTTGGCCAGGTACTTGAGTATAGGGAATGAAAAATGGGTGAAAGCTACTGAAAAACTGCAACATTACTAGAGTTTGCTAAATTATATATGTAAGGAGCACTACATCGCATGCGATCATCACCAAGTGCTTTGTTTCCTCTCTTTTGCCTGCATTCAGATGTAAAGGTGCGTAGCACTAATTGTTCATAGGGCTCTGTGTAACAATGTCCAAAACACACAGGGTCTCTGAAGCAAGACAGGAAATGTGATGCACCGGAAACTAAGCCAAAGCAGGAAGCGGGGACAAAAAAGTATATTTATTTGATTCAAGGCTGTTGTGGTTTAACCCCAGTTGGCAACCAGGCCCCACATAGCCGATCACTATCCCCTGCCCCAGTGGGAAGGGGGAGAGAATTGGAAGAGCAAAAGACAACTCGTGGGTTGAGTTAAGAACAGTTTAATAATTCAAATCAAATAGAATAACAATAATGATGATGATGATAAAAAATTGTAGTGAAAAGGAAAACCACAAAAAAGGAACAAACCCCATGAAAAACACGTGATGCAACTGCTCACCACATGCCAGTCAACACTCAGTCAGTTCCCAAGCAGCATTCGCTGCCCCCCCAGCCAACTCCCCCCAGTTTATATACCAAGCATGACATCATATGGTCTGGAATAGCCCTTGGGCCAGTTGGGGTCAGCTGTCCTGGCTGTGCCCCCTCCCAGCTTCTTGTGCCCCTGGCAGAGCAGGGGAAGCTGAAAAGTCCTTGACTGGTGTAAGCCCTGCTCAGCAACAACGAAACCATCAGTGAGTTATCAACATTCTTCTCATCCTAAACCCAACTCATAGTGCTATGCCAGCTACTAGGAAGAAAACTCTATCCCAGACGAAACCAGGACAGGGCATAAAGAAAGTCAGAATGACAAAAGATAAAAGATCACAGCAGAGAGTACAAGTGCGTGCAGAAACGGTATGAGATATCAAAGGTTGAAGTGATGAACCTAATCCCTGAAACGCAGCAAAGAAAAAAGAACTGCTAAAGATTTAAAATTTAGAAATGAATGTAAATAATGCCATTTATGCTGAACTCATATTGTGGCATATGTAGGAGTGCCTCAATTGTCTGACCAAGTACTATAATTCCCATTTGTTTCACATAGTGGTTTACATCTCTTTCAATTGAACTATTTTTAAACAAAATTTTGATTTTACATATAATGTTTTAGCATTTCTAAAGTGAAGTAATTAATTTTGAAAGTAGCAAAACAGTATTTTTTTTTAAAGCAGGGATATATTTATATTTTAAATAAAAGTGTTAATTTAGTTTGATTTTAAATTTAGTTTTTCACTCAGTTGTCCCCACCTAGCTTTAGCAGGAAGTTGTAGAGAATTACAGCACACCTCGTAATTGGTGTCAGACTGATTAGTCTATTGAATAACTAATTAAAAAGAAGATTGGTGGGTAGCAAGTGCTTATAGAAATATCCATATTAAAGTCTTCTTCTAAGATATTAGACGTTGACAATTTTGGGGCCTATAAAAAAAATACAGACAAAAGTAACTCAGGATTATGATCATTTTGAATGTGACTGTTTTTCCTTAAATACTGGGCATAAGCATAATCTTAACTGGGCTGTCCTACGGGAAGTATTTATACATATTTATTCATATCCTTCTCCCACCTGAGGTTATAATTTTACTCTTGCTTATATATACTTTGTCTTTGTCTACATGAGCAATGCTGTCCAGCAACACCCATCACTGTCAGCAACTAGTGCCTATGCCAGCATAAACTGTTAAATAAAGGGTACATATATGCCAGTGGCTGCAGATATCTTCCTGGGAACAAGCTGGTCAACACCCAACCAATTCTGGTTTGGAAGCTTTGTAGGTGCATTGAGCTCAGGGACAGCAATCTGCCAGCACAGATACACAGATAGACTTCAGACTGTTTTGGCTTAAGTCCAGACAGCTCAGATCATTAGCAGCTCATATCTGCCCATAGAAATCCTCGCAGACACATGCATGAACTTTCAGGCCACTCAGTACTTGCATCTAAAATGGAAGAACTTAGTCAGAAAGTAATCCTCCTAAAAGCAGATGCATTCTAGAGAACATGTAAGACGCAGGAATGTTGCTCATTTTTCAGGATAGCTGTCATGTTAATTTATTTCAAGAATAAAACCAGCTGGATTTTTGGCATATGGGAATGAGTCATTGTTAAAGAGACTGTAGAAAAATGAAAAAGTACCAGATTCTTATGTGCTGTATGGAGGATGCGGGTGCTAAGAAAGGCAATGAACTGCACTCCTCAAACTATATTAAGCTACTCATTTTTATGTTGCTTCATCGCACATAAACTGCACTAATCCAGACTTCAGCACTGAAAAATGCAGCAAGTCCGGGCATTCTTCTCACTCAAAAATGAGATCTGTTTTGCTGTATTCATCCTATTTACAGGACCAATTATACCACAGATAAAGCACTGTGGTACTTTAGTACTACCAAAAGTCATTGGTTCTACAGATCTCAGACACACAGAACGGTATTTCAGTTATTCAGAAATACTCACCTCTCAGAGCAGCAGGGTCATTCTTTTGAGCCAGCAGTTCTAGAAACCTGATTTGCTATTACCAAAATTTCCTCAGGGCTCAAGTTCACTCACAAAGATTATAAATGGCACTCTTATCAAGAGACTGTTCTGAAGGCATAGGTGTATTCTACCACTTTATTCCAATCCTTATTCCAAGTGAACAAACAAGTCTTTATTTGTATTTGAGCCTGGTCTGCATAAACCAGCACATCTGCTGAAAA
>NW_009260274.1:371409-392725 GCF_000687185.1 Egretta garzetta | reverse complement strand
TAAATACAACTGAGTGAGAAAGCAAAGTTTGTAAAGAACAAAGACTATAAGGCAGCTTTATTTGTGATAATGCTTATTTTACTGGAATGACTTAAACAAAGACATAATTATGCTCTTACACAGGGCTTACTAGTTTTAACTTAAAAATGTTTTGATGACAAAATTTATGATGTATGATGCTGAGAGGAAAAAAAAAAGATTGCAAGAGAATCATCAAATAGGAGATAGCTTGCATGAAGCTATGAATTAATTCTTCTGCTCTAATCAATTATGGTGGTCTCTGCTAGACTCTGGACCCCATTTTGTACACTGAACTTGACGAACAGTATCAAGTAATTAGAGAGATTCCTGAGATACAACAAGTTTGATGAAAGGTCTACAGTACCTGAATTGTAAGTAATGATCCAAAACTCTACATTTATTTTGAAGAAAATCAAATTGAAGGAAAAGCAGTATATAAGATGTTCTAGAGGCAGGCAGAGAGGGGAAGTAATTTATTCCCCAGAACCGTGTGAGAATAAGCAATAATGAGCAGTTTGCAAAAAATGAGGCCAAGAAAAACACTTTAAAGAAAAGCTTAACAATATAAAACAATGGCTGGGGCATCTTTTGGAGTCTTCAGTAAAAGATTAGGCAAAAATCTCTCAAGAAGGACAAATAAATCCAATCTACTTTTCAGCATGGATATGAACTAGATGAGGTCTCCTTGCAACCCATGAAATCCAATGTTGTAGAATGAGGCATTAAGTAATTTATTTCTTCTTCAAAAGCCTAACAAAAACTCCTGTACTACCCTAAGGTATTTATTTGGAGTTAAATTTAATTCTACTCTTCTACATCAGAAAAAATCAGTCATTACCACAAATTAGGAATCAATGAAAAAAAGATTGACAACTTAAGATTTAATGATTAATGAAATAAGCATGAAAAATTGGAAGAGCTAATCTAATAATCATGGTGTATTTCCATATCTTCATTACAGAATATACCAAATAGGAAATTGAAAGCAAAGGGGAAGAACATTTTAAATTTGTAAGTATGGTTTTATGTCCTGACCACAGTACTGTATGTGATCGTCTAGTGACAATTACATCTGGCAGACAGACAACCAACTGGAGCTCAGTGGAAAATGGGATTATCTTTATTAGCAGGCTCCTAAAAAATAGAATATCCCTTTACTCCTCTCCTTCAAAAAAGAGATTAAGTGTAATCTAATCTGCAACGCTGATCACAGTACTCTCATTTAAAACTACACTGAAAAGATCCAATGCTCTAGAAAATCCTGAGAGAGAGAGAGAAAACAATTTTTCTACCTGCAGTGAACACCTTTCAATACCTTCCTTCAAGTAGGGTTTACTGGACTTTACGGATCATGAAACACAGCTAATTCAATTAGGTATAAAAAAATCAAAGTCAGTAAATTAGATTTGGTTTTATTTCATGCTGATATGTATTTGTACAACACATGGGATGCTTTATGATTTGAAGTTATTGTCAAAAAGAAATGTGGTTCTAAACCTGCAGACACTAAAAAGGCTGTACGAAGTGATTTCTTGTGACTGCCATCTTCCATTTCTAAAGGAAAGATGTTTATAGATTAAAGAAGCAACAACAACCACAGTTACCAGTAGGTTTATTCTTTAGACCTACCCCTGAAGACAACTTTCTGCCCATTATCTTAAGGGACTGAACAAAAAAAATTGCATTGCTGTCATTGTGCAATACAATTAGAATAGATAAATCTCCACAGTCATCAATCCAGTATGGCTACAAACACTGGCAAGCAAAACATGCCTTTGGTATTCCAACTAAACAATAAAATTCAATAATCTTTCAGCTCATCTACTAATTTAAAGGACAAAAGGGGGGGTTATAAAGAAGGGAGGGAAAGAAAGGCAAAGACGATGACTCAACAAGATAATACAATTCATTAAGATTAAAAAATGCTCAAATCCAAGAATCTCGAACTTGCGGGGCAGGGGATAAAGATGGTATGCAACAAACAGGTAATAGCCCCTTTATTCCTAAGAGTGAAAGACAACATAGAACCACATTTTTACTTTTAAATAAACTCAAATTCATGTGGATGTACTCACCTCACCTCAGTATTTTGACATGTATTAGTCAACAAAAGCTCTTTAACAAAGCAGTTAAGAGGTCAAATAATTGTTATACTTACTGATAATGTACCCATGATGGACCAAGGGTTTTCTTAAACTGAGTGAGTCCCACAATATCAATGTAAATGAGTTCTACAACTTTATCCCCCTGGGTAGGGCAGCCAGATCTGTTACCCACAACCTTCTTCATAATCCTAAACAAAGAAAAAAGGAATACAAAAAGCATTACTTTCCAAATACCTTGAATAAATCCTGTAATACTATTTATAACAATAATTTCCCTTTCCAAAGAAGCCTTTTCCCAAGGCTTTTCCAAATCAGGAACCACATAAGAACATTCAAATGCTAAAGGTGCTCAGCATTTATTAAAGAACTGTTTATACATCGGTAAATCGCTAATTTTCACTAAAAACCACACCTAGTTTAAACAAGAGAGTAACATGGTTGGAATGTTTAAAAATAGCGAGCTTTGAAATTATTTGAAGTAATTTTTGACTTCTATTGACAGCTTTATAGTATAAGAGCTCTCTATAAAATGATGCTGTCATGCTTGTTATAAAAAAATGGGAGTTACCAAAAAAGTGTATGTGCTCAAGCTCAAAACAGATGTTTTATGCCTAATGCTGAATAAGTATGCAAAGCAAGACATAGATGAGTGAGGTAGCAATTTGACCTAACATAAGCAATTAACCACATCAAAAGTAATGTGTTTAAAGGATTTAAACCTTTATTTTAAAATAAGATACTGAGTGAAGAACACCACAAACCAAAGAAGAGTGCACAGAATTAGGCTAGTCTGTAACATTTCCTATTGCAGCTGGTTAAAGCACCTGGAATGTTAAAGAATAAGCTGCTTAGTTTGAATTTTACAACATTCATTTATGAAGTCTCAGGAGCCTGAAGCTACAATGAAAACACATTATCCTTTTCATAGCACATATACTTAGCTCATGAAAATAATCTTATTGTCTGTTTAGTAAATTATCACTTTTATTTTATGCTTCAAGAAATTATATACTGTTAATAGAAGCTTCAAGAGTTTACAATTCATGGGGTTTTTATTCCAGTTTCAAAAGTCAAAGTAATCTCCTTACTCCTTGAGCTCTGCCAGTGAAGCTGAAATCCTGATGTCATGGCCCAATAAGTAGAGAGATGTAATTAAATCACTCCACTGGACTAATTCACCAAGTGGGCCTCCGCTAAACGCATTTTCTGCAATCTTGAATCCAGATTCTTTTGTCAAAAGCCCCAGATGAACAAGAATCTAGAAAGGAAATTCATATGTTAAGTTATCAACATTAAACATTCAACTACAATACCTCACAGCATTTTTTCTTTCTATTGAATTCTAACTATGGCTAAAAAATACTAATCAAAAAATTCCAATACTCCCATCCCAATAACTTTATCTTGTAATGTATCTCTAGAACAGTAATTATAAGAATGGTACTGCATTGTTTTGTGCTATTATCTGCCACCAGATCAGTAATTAAACCCCCCAAATCAGTGTTATTGACAAAATAATCTGTAATTCTGCACAGCAAGTTGTGGCTCATATAAACTTATTTTGATTGAATAACGACTTATATTCTCAAGTAGGATAGACTTGCTTATGCAAGACAGTATAGTTAAGGAAGGTTGTATTGTTGTGAACAAGCCATTAAGAACTTGGAAAGACTGCGTAACAGTTAACAGGATGCTTTCCAACATTTCCTCTCCATTGCCATTGGAGGAGAGTTTTCTCTGTAGTCCTTGGAACCTGTGCTTGCTTTTCTAACGAAGCACAGAAGTTGAGTTCCAAACACTTTGATGCACATCTGGACTGCTATTTGAATGTGGGTACATACAGTGTCAAGCATAAAAATTCCCCAACATCCAAAACCCTTTTCCCTGACTGTTTAAAAAGAAGCAACATTCAAAAAACCATTTTGTTCTAATCCCTTGCAGCTCCCAGGACTGAACTGGACATATTAAAATGAAATGACTGTATGTTTTAAAGAGCAACCTCAAAGGACTTTTAAAAGCAAAGAATACGCACTAGAGCATCCCATCAAAACAGCCTGTGCAGGACAGTACTGCTGTTTATTCTTATGTATTCTCAGATGTTATATTTCTTTAATAAATCGGCCTGGAGGGCTGCTTGAAAGAGAAGGGTTGCTCCTTGACAGAGGGTGAACCTACTCAAGGGCTGTAGTATGTGACAAACATTAGAGCTGCAACATGGAGCCTACACCTCATGTTAGGACTTAGAATCTCAAGCAAGGAGCTGAGCTGCAGCCAGCCAGGCTTAAGAGAGGGTAGAAACATGACTGTGCATGACCCACTGTCAACTGGGACTGGCCCCAGTAAGAACAAGGCAGGAAGAGAAACCATTGTTGTGTTTACAACTTTGGGCTTTATCTTAACTAGTTAATTAAAACAACCAAACAAAAAATCAAATAAAATAAAACTTTTCACTTCAAGAATCTCACAGTTTTTAAATTGAACTAATTACAGGATATCTAAACTGATCCAATCCAAAGTTGTGGTCAACTTTAAGTCTACTCAAATCCAAAACAGAAATACATCATTTGTACAAAGAAGATGCACAACTGTTGCTTTCTAAGACTACGTAAAACACTCCAGTGTCATCAGCTTTCAGTAAATTCCCAGTTTCTCCCTTTAGAAACTTCTACATAGTCTCTATTTTACCCAAAAATAAAGAAGTTAGAAAACTTACTCAAAGATTGACTCATGGAAAGTATGTAAAACTATTTGTAAAGCAAATACTTATTGTAACAGTAATTCAAACAGTGAAATACTTCTTGAAAAGAGGCACAAGTATAAACACAAGCCTTTTAGACATATTTGGTATTTCCACTCTGAAGTTACTTCTGGAAGAAGAGGCTTAAAAGAGCCTGTATGACTGCAACTTTTAGGAATGAAAAATTTTTTTGTTTACCTTTTTTCGTTTTCTCTTCTCCAAATTTTGTTTTTCTGCAAGTGATTTAATTGCTTCAATCCAGGTATCAGCCATTCGTCTGATGCGTAACATCATCCACCTGAATTCCTCGTGTCTTGACATCATTTTGTAGAGATTATCAAAGTTGATACGAATTTCAGCCTTCAGCATTAAAAAAAAAAACCTCAAACCATTAGTTATTCTTCAAATAGCGTAATTTCTAGAAGTGAATAAGCTTCTCAAATGTGAACTCTGTGCTTTACATTCCTCATTATAAAAAAATAGAAAAAAAGGATACATTCCTAATGCTAAAGTCGAGATTTTAGTTCAAATATTCAAGATATTTTTAAACAGACTTTTCTAAGCCACATAAATTACTGTTATTTTTATTAGTAGCATTTGGTAGCCCCAGAATACGTTTGCAATGTTCAAAATGTATTTATTTCTGCAATATAAGATTTGGTTTTGTTGGTGTGTTTCAAAATGAGGTTAAAGTATCTCTAAACCACGACATAAAATCAAAACATTATGCTGAAGATTCACGTATATCATGAATCTTCCAAATACAAGGAAGTCTCCTATGATACCATGAAGAAAGAAACATTACTAGAGTATAAATTTTAAGGGAAATATTAATTTTAAAGCTACACTGATCTAAGAACAATCGCTTTTACAAAATGAGACAGCCTATATCAAATTATGTAAGCAATGTTCATATACAGCCCAGCAATTATCTTAAAATACCTAAGTGCTACATAATTACGCTGTAACAGTTTAGAAACAACTCTGCATGCTGTAGAGTTTTTAACGGAAAAAAATTAGGAGCAATCAAAACGTTACTGCAAAACTGAAGCCTCTTCTGCTAAGGCATTTTTATATATAAGGCCCAGATTTAGTGGACAATAAAAATGGATGGTTTCACATATGGTCACTTAACACTGGTGAACAGTCTATGGATTTGTAATTTTTCCTCAGTATCTGTGTATGATATTTCATAAATATGAACACAAAAATGTTGTTAAGGGAAATCTACCACCAAGACTGCAGCACGATACAATGACTGGAGAAAATACACTATGAGCTATATACGTATAGTCAAGGATGTTTCCCTTCAGTTTTGAGGATTTGAGGAATAACAATGGTAAATTCTAGTCTTATTAGCATTGATGTGTCACAGGATTCCAGGATCTTTTGCATGAATCACAATTACTGAATTATTTCTCATGTGTCAATGTCACTCTTACCACTGTTTTTTGATCAGTTTCTTCATTAGGATTTTTTGCTCTCCAAGGTAAACGAGGACACCAGTTTTCAACCTGTAAAACAATCACATGAAAATAAGTCATTCTATTCTACTTTCACAGCTGGTCTACCAAAATCTCTCACTACCTTTATATTATACCTTTCTGTGGCTTAAATAAGGCATCAGCTGATTAGTAAGTAACTGCAAGGTAAAACTAATTTTTGCAAGAAAAGCTTAAGAAGACTTTTGCAATTCAGCACTCTTTTAATCTTGCAAATTTGCAACCAAAAGTCACATTTAGATATTCATTCATGATAACGAACACAGGATATAAAACCCTTTCAAGACAGAGGTCAGCTGTTAAAAGCTCTAAATAGGGTTTATCTGAGCAGTTCCTAAATGTTTTCAAAAAGCACTAAGTTTTCTTATGCTTCTAGACCTTAAAAAAATACATATTTTGGAACATTTCCCATCCCCCTAGAATACCTTTATAAAAAGGGAAAGCCTGATGAAACTCAAGGATCAAAGTTCTACCTTGTAGCAATCTAGGCAAAAGTTGAAAGAATAAACGCAAAGCCACCCTATTTGAAGGGTCTAAGTAACATAAGTAACAATATCCGCAAGTACTAATAGCTGTAATTCTTAGATAAACAGTCAGTGCAAATGCAGTACTTCTACTACTGTCTACCAGAAAAAAAAAAGTACAACAGCTAGTAGTTAGGGAAGAAACAGGATGCAAGTCACTGAAAGCTCCTGTAGTCTCCCTCCTAGGGATCTTGTTTGTCTTGTAGACTTTATTATTCACATGCCTTAAGAAATTAAACCATTCACTCCAGGGAAGAAGGAATCTCACTGTTGGAGGCAAATCCGTGAAAACAGAAACATAACTGTACTGTGAAAAGGGAGAAATGCAAAAATTTATAGGCCAGCTAAGACACCCATCACTGCTGATTAAGTTCACAACTCCCAGAGAATTAGAAGTCAGAGTTGCTCTTATGGTTCCTCCAGTCATAGACCTGTCAAAACACAGTTTTAGCTTAATCATGCTGCAGTAAGCCTGAAGCATTAGAGATTAAAAGCTTAAGATCATACCAAATGATTGCCTAGAAGACCAGTCACATGAAAATAAATTAGCAGACATCATAACCTCATCAAAGAGAAGAATTGTATCAAGCATAGGTTCCTCACACAAATTACATAGAAGCATTAATTTGAATGCTATGACAATCCACTCAACGTATTTAATACAACAACTGAAAGCAGTGACTTGATCAACCTTGTTTGAAAACATCCAATTCTTCAGTGGTCCCCAATTCTGGAAACATACTAGAAATTGTAGCAATCAACAATCTTAACTTTTACTAATGTAAGTTGTGGAATTGTTGGTAGAAGAGAGTTGCTAGCTCCGTATTACAAATCATGTACGGTCTCAATCTCTCTCCTTTTAATAATACAAATAATTTTTAGTTATTCCTAGCATTAAAACTGGTCTATATTAATATATAACATTTCAAGGACTACTGTATGTGCCACTTTTCTGGCTTCATGTGTTTCACATCACGCCATCAGGCATCCTAAAGGAACTGAAGATTTTTCAGAGCTGCCAAGAAACACAAATACAGTTCTTTCGCGCTTTTAGAAATATTTGCTCTACTCTAAGTTACAGTAATTCTAATCACAAATAAACACTTAAGGATTAGTTCCAAAGTAATATCAGTATATGCAGTTGGTCTAGCATTCATTTTTCCGTATTGATATTCAGTCGATTCCTCTTTTCATCGGAAAGATGAACTTAATTCACTGGAGGATTTTTAAATACATACTCTTCAAAATATGCCAGTTGTTTTGTTGTTTTCAGGACTGATAAATGCACTGGGAAGAATGCACAGGCATTCTCTTACAGAAAAAGGAAAGAATTCTGCTCATTTTTATGAGCCAATGGCTCACAAAGAGTTGTTAGATAGAAGGATAATAATTAACAAGAGCACCAAGAAAGCAAAGATGAAGCAAACAAATCTGGCATATCATGGGAAGGGGAAAGAAGAAAAAACCTTATTAAATTAATATATTGACTGAAGGGAAAGTGGGGATGAAGAGGCAAAATATTGACTGACAAACTAGCCAAACTAGGATTACTTTAATAGTGAATTTCAGGTATTCTTGGGCAAAAAAGATCGGGGTATACATGCCCCTAACATGGAAACATGATAGCAAACCTAGCCAAAATGCTAATACAAATTCTGTTGTTCAGAACATGAGTTAATTTTGCAGATAATTAAAGAATCAACTGGAGTTAATAAGTCATGGTTCCAAGACAGACTGAGAGGAAAATCAGAATACAATTAAGAGTGATGGCATCAGGCAGAACACTCAACCACTCAACCGTGTTCATGCACCAGAAGTCACTTCTAGACCATAGTAGATACTATCAGGAACACACAGAGTGAAGAAAGCAGAAGTGAAACACTATAGCAGGGAAATCTACTGAAGTTGTAACATCTGTATTTAGAGGTGCTAGGTACTCAAGAAATACCACACTTCTAACAAAACCAAGTTTTCAGAGGAAACAAAGATACTTCTCTCATCTCCGGTTCTTGCTTCCTTGTTCAGTGAGAGCTGCAGATGATCAACAGTTTATATATGCTTTGGTAGAAGGGAGAGGGATTTCAACCTACGCAACTGCACAACGTACCTAAGACTTCAGAGGCAGCCTTTGTAGAACTATTGGAAAAGGAAACTATAGCACTGACAGGCTTCCACTACAGAATTTAAAAGCCTGCTGATTCAATGATACTTATACAAGATACCTAGCATACTGCTAAGTTTTATTGCTGCTTTCCCCAAAAAAACAAAGTAACTGCATTTTTATATGTATTCCAAGTAAAAAGCTTCCAGTTAACTGTGATTTTGCATTGCACTATGTAAAGTTAAGGTCTACAGCAGTAGAAAACCTCAGTAAAGACTGCTTAAAAATCCTGTAAAGAAATACTACTCAGTATTTTGTGTCAGAATTAAAAGCAACAGTTTGCACTAACCCAGACGTGTAGCAAAATGAACTTTGTGTTCCTCTCCACTTAGCCCCATGTAATGATACACAGTCACGCAGAATATATACTACTTCTGTTGCGTCATTTCTGAAAGATGTGTAAAAGTCATCTACACTGGCCTTTTTCAAGACAACCACTTTATGCTCTTTCACTCCTTGGCCTTCCTCTCTAGCTCAATGTACCAGTATTCAATTCAAACTGAGCACTTAAGCATTTCCTGTCCAGAACATGCAATTTCTCACATTTAAGCCTAGGAACTACTTCTAATTGCAGCTCTGGGCAGGACCTACAGTTTCATGAGAACTTCAGATGACCTGGCAAGTGGGTATGTGGGTTGGTTTGTTTGCTTTTTAAAGAACCAAGTATTGCCACTTTGGCTAATCACTTCAGGGTTTCTCATACAGACCACCACAAGGATGCCTATAACTAAATATGAAACCTAAGTGGTTAAGTGATTTTCCTGGTTGCCTTGCATGACCCAGCTATGGTCCACAACAGTCAGTCTAGTGGTACTCGTCATCTCTGAACAAGTCCTGCAGCTGTTTTTCTCAGATTCAGACTATTAACCACTGCCATGGGAACTCGTTTGAAAATAAAGATGCGTGCTATAGTTATCAAAAAAAGGCTCATGAAATGATCTTTTTCCCAGCAAATACCAGTGAAGACTTAATCCATTTTTCTCAGACTTAACGATGTAAGATAAGTACAAGTCAGGTCTTATTTCAGTGAGTATTAACTTCCAACTGTACATGTGGGAGAAAGAAAGGTAAAGAATGTCTAAAACTGCTCAGATTGACTTGAGTGGAGGCCTTCAGTCTCCTTAATCTTGTGTGACAAATAAGCACCAACAGCAATGCAAACTCTGTGAAAACACCTGGTGCCTGGAACTTGCTGTTCTCCTCTTGCTCCCAAATTGCCCAAAGAAAGCCTATCAGCTTTCATTGAAACTACCAGGGATGAGACAGAGATAGGGCAGAGAATGTGACAGGAAGAATTAAAGGCTTAATAGAATCATAGAATCATAGAATCATAGAATGTTTGTAGTGCTTTGGCTGATTTTGTATTGTACCACTAACTCTTAACAAAAAAGTTTGCAGAAAATGCAACAACATTAAAGCATAACTTGTCCTAGGCCAGGAATATTTGTGATTAAATAACATGTACAATGGGAAAAAAAGTGTGTGTCCATATACATACATTGTGTGTATAGATGTATGTGTATGTATATGATTATAAAGGGGAAGATGATACAGCATGTGCTAAGGCTGCTGTATGCAGTTACAAATCTGGTATTGTTCCTTTCATACACACCTTTTCTCTATCATTGGCAATGATGACAGAAAGCATTATGATATCACTAAATGGGTCCATCACAAATGTTTAAATATTTCAGCTTTATATTTGTTTAGGTACAGAATATCCATGTGCAACAAACCCTAAGTTTGAGCAAGGAGAAGCAGAGCAGCAGCGTCCATTTAGATCCTGCTCTTCAACTTGTTTATACATTTCTGTTCAATCATTTAAGACAAAACACAAACCTTGTCTTCAAAGAAGAAACAAGGAGTCCTCTTCCCCCTTTCCAGGACAACTTTCCTCTTACTGGGTTAGCATCAGTCCTTTCTCTAGCTTATTATTTTTATGGCCACAAACTGTTACACTGTCACGGCACATGACTGTATAGAAAGGATGTTATATCAGACTATAGATTAGAAGTAAATTGTGAAGCAGCAACTGCAGATTTGAAGACTGACCATTTTTCGGTTGAGTGATACAAATGCTATTCAGAACACACTATATTTATCCTTATATGGTCATATTTTTAGTAAGACCAGCTGTGTTTCCCTTACCTAGTGTTAAATTCAATGCCCATCAAATGCATTAGGTGGTCTTCGATCACACTCAGGAGACTAGATCCACCTGAGAAGTCAAGCGTTCCCTACCTGGTTTTGAATTGCAGTAGACACAGCACTGTCCAGAGCATATGTAGCTAGCTCCATAAGGTTAGGCTGCATTGTACTTCAAAAGTGCAAAGTTTAAGTGATACGTGATTCCAGATATTTGTGAAAAGTCAGTGTTCTGAACTGCTCTGGGGTGTGAATGCCCAGATTCTGATTAAACTGAACTCGAGAGTTTCTCTAATCCCTTATCACAGACAATCTACTCTCACAGTGACTGTACATAGCTTACCAGTAAGTGACTTAACACCAAAAACCCCCAAACTTAAGAAATTAGAAGAGTATGTTTTATAGAAGTTTTGCAGGTATCTGTTCCAATAACTCTTCCTCAGAAACACAGTGAAACTGAAGGGAAGTCAAGACACTATATTGCAGAGCAAGGACTTAAGCACAAGGGATGTAAGTATACACTGCCAGCAGTTCTCCACATCCAAAATCTCAGGAAGTCCTTTATGCTTTTAAAAAGTCATAATGGGAGTTTAATAAAGCAGAAGCTGAAGGGTATTCTCTCTAAACACCTGGCATAATCTTCATTTTGGACTCTTCTGAAGGGCAGGTGCAGCCCATCTACAGGGAAAATGAAACAACTTTCTTTGCACATCAGGTGAACAACATTATTGCTCAGTGTAATTCTATCCGTGGTGAAGTGCTGCTATTAAGTATCTTGTATCAGTCCCAGAACGGGAAATTTAAAAAAAAAAACCAAACAAAAAAACCCAACCAGAGCTACAATATCTGGTGAAAGAAGGTGCATCTTTAAATTTATTAAGGCAGTACAAAAGCAGGCAGAGAATGCTCATAATGTTCACTTAGAAAATCCATTTGAGAATTTGTTGTGAAAGAACTGCTCCCATTGGGAAGGTGACTTTCGTAACTCCTCTGGAAGCTGTAATACCTATCTTTTGTTTAGCATTTCCTCAGTGATAGGTAGTAATTTTGAAGATGCTACAAAAATCTGTGGTGTGCAAGATGACTGCCTGCCTGTTTAATGAAATGGAGGAGTGTACAGGTAACTTTGGATCTGGGTGTTTCCAAAGACAATCCCAAACATTGGATGTTAGCTACCCACAGTCCTAGTGACAATGCCACACAAAATTTTATACACAGCCATCAATCAACAATTGGTCTTTTATCTAACCTCAGTAATATGCACGAGATTTGATTCCTTTCTTACATTATCATCTATGCTTTTTCCAACAAGACAGAAAAATACTAATCCTGGTTTAAAATGACTGAAGTAAAACAGATAACTGACCCCCAAATCACCCAAATCCAGGCCAATATGCTAATGGATGATCTGGGAACAAAGTATTGACTACCATTAGCATTTCAATTTCTTAGGGACACATGTAAGATGACAAAAAAAGTTCAAGCTTTTGCTGCTTTGCATTTCAGACAACAATACTATTTTTGTCAATTTTCTGAGTAATTGTGTGGTATTCAAAGAAATTGGTTTGATGTTAAATTACAATGAAGAAATGCAAATCATTAAGCCACCTCAATGTCAGAAATTAGATTACATGTGCAGCAGAAGTTGCAAAAAGGGAGACTTCCACACAGATGCTAGCAAACTGCAGTAAACAAGCAAAACCACAAGGATTTGGGGAACCTGTGTAATTACAATTTCCAGGTGTTTTCACTAAAAAATACCTCAGACTACAGCTTGCAGTCTGGAAACAAACCCACATGCAAAATCACCTTCAGTTTGTGTTTTTCTGCTCCATGTCTCAAAGCAAAAGTTACACTGTAAAGAAAAATACTATTGCAACCAAAGCACGCTGTGTCCATCAAGTCTGAAGAACTGAAAACAAGAATTCTCTCCAGTGCTATACTAGCAAACAGGCAAGAGTCTCAAAGACTGGTCTTTGAAACAGTTTTAGTCTTTTGAAGTGTTGTATCCACTTCCAAGATGGGTACCAAACATTGTGCTTGCACCGGAAAGCTGAGCTGGAGATCCAAAGTCTGGGATTTTAATGAGATCTGCCCAGCTCCAGCAGGTAAAAGTCAATGTAATGGCCCCTGGGTGGTGGTAACTTGCACTGCAGCTACTGGCTGACCAGCAGGCACAGCAGCAGTCCCAGTCCTGTGTGGCAGGCAGTTCTCTTGGAGAAAGCACATATCTGAATAAAGAAAAGCAGTGATAAGAACCCTCCACTTTTTTTTTTTTTGTTAATCTGGGAAACTGTGTGAAAAATTCATTTTTTAGAAGATATTTTTAAAAGCTTCATTCTTCAGCTGCAAAGTGACATTTTGCAGTGAAATGTATTTTTGTACTGTCTAGAAATTAATTTTTTCGCATTTCTCCCCAGAGGCAATGCCATCCATGAAAATTTTAACTGTGCCAGTGACATGATTACAGTGTTAAACAACTGGCTTTTTCATCACTAAATTATAAGTTTAAGGAAATAAGTTAAAAGGAAATAACTCTTCTCAATAGGCAAGTTTGTATAACTCTTAAAAGGAAACAAGCCCCAACTATCCAGGAACCTTAAGAGTTAGCTTAACTTGCTTTTCAATTTTCACTACTTCTAATCCCTGTCTTGCTCTGTTATTCAAGAGAATGTAAGTCTGGTTTTGCTATTCAAGCCATTTGTGTCTCTTCCAGTCTTCAAAGGCTCCAGCGCAATTAGTGTTATGAGGACTGTACGGTTGCATATCATCCACCAGGAGTGATCCAGTGACTGCAGTAAAGCAGCAAGACAGAAGTGCAAAAATGCTTGCAGCTTTATCTGTGAGTCTGTACAGGGGACAGCTTCAAATAAAAAACATAAGCCTGGATGTGCTGGATTGCTTCTTGCTTTCCTGCTGCTGCCATGCTCGCCTCCTGTTCTGCCCAAGCAGCCAAGACAGAAGAAGAGAAGAGTGTTCAGCTAGCTGTTCTCGTGTCCCTGCAGGGGTGCCATCTAAAGCAAACCAGAGGAGGCAGAACTGCTAATGCTTGCGCTCGTGCAGGCTCTTCAGAAGAGATGACTTGAGGCAGCCCAGATTTTGACTGCACTGCTTCTATTTTGCAGACACACGTGGTGGAAACAAAACAAATACATGTGACAGGTACCCCAAGCTTTGTTTCTAAACCTTTGCATGAACTGTGGGCAAGTTACTTTGTGCCTCTGTGGTTCTGACCCATATTACACACCCAAATGTAATATTTCTGGCTCCTTTGTTTACAAGTTTAGAATTGCATTATAAAAGTGCTAGATGAGTGTAACATAATACCCTAACTGAACTGCTTCACACGAAAAAAGTAGATCCAAAAAGAGTATGAAGGAGCACAGGCGCTTGTCACACTAGATTGCAGAGGTGATTTTAAGAGCGAAAGTAGACATATGCACAATTTGATGCATATTCTGTCATTTCAAACTAGGGTTGTGCATAATTTGATGTATGTATTGCCTTTTCAGGCAGAGGATGTGTACACAACCATCTTATTCCTATACTGTAACCTTATAAGAAAAAAATCTTAACAGTAATATCCTTCCAGTACCCTAATGCATTTTAATATTTTAAATCAGCAGTTTTGACTTGAGAGCTCTGTAGACACATTCATCATTCAGTTGTGCAACCCTACGATAAACTGTCAACTCTTCATCACTGTCCACTTTGACAAATTACTCTCGCAACAGCATTCCCAAGTTATCCTTAGCAGCCAACACACCTCATAAATCCACATCATTGTAGTGTTATTAGAATTTCATTTCATGCTTGCATTCGCAAACATTTAAGCTTTCAACCTCTGCTGCTGGGCATTAATCATGGAATTAATCATAGGATTAAGAATGCCAAATTTAAACTCAAGGTTAATAACATGCTCACCCAATATTAGTTTTACATTCTGTCATGGGAGAACACTTAAAAAAAAAAGTACAAGACCTTTGTCTGAAGTTCCCAAATATACACACAGACTAATTGTACTGTTGTTCCATTATGAAATGAGAAGTTGCCCAAGTTCAAGATTGCTGCTTAAAGAAAAATTTCAAGTCCCTAGACCCTTGAAAAAACAAGCATATGGCCTCTATACCTCTGCTTGCATTCTGCCATGAGGATGAGCTGAAAGATCAATTGTGAAAAAAACTAACAGCATGAACTGAGTTTCTGAAACTGATGATCCAAGAAGATTGTCACAGAAAATACTGTGGTTTAACATAAATACAAAATAATAAATGCCATTTAAGAATATTAGATTCTCACATTCAGTTGACATGTATCCTCGTTTTTAGGATACATCTGCATTAAAAACATGAAGCACCATCTGGTTGACAGAATACTACTGCGCAAATGTAACTCCACTGATGCTAAAACATAACCTTTTAGTAGAAACTTAGATCAACTTCATATGATTATGAAACCATATCTCTACTTTCTATGATAAATAACAGGATAAATAATATAGTCATCCTATATCTTTTACTTCCCCAGCTTTATACCCATAAATAAATCAACACTTGGTAATAGCAATGGAATGAGTCAAATTCATGATTCAACCCAGCCTTTTTTATTTCTTCAGATCTGTGTTTTGGATATGCATTTAACTATTACTGGTGCTTAAAGCAATGCCCCAAAAACTTCAATGACAGTCAACTGAGTAAATTAACAGAAACTGCTTTCATTACAACTGAGTTACTTATGTAACACTTACTGTATTAGTCTCAGATACGTAATTTAAAAACCCAGCCCCTCCCCCCAAATCCTGCAGAGACTCCACAATTAATACCAGTTTGCAATTCTGCAACCACATTGGCTCTCACAGTTCTTTACAAGCAGTAAGCCACCAGATATCAGTGCTACTTCCAAGATCAGCTGCTGTAAGTTATCAAAATCTTAGTAATAATAAAGAACAGGTCAAGCGCCAAGATCTCTGCAACTTCACTCGAAAATGTGGCTTTCAGGTTGTTTTGTTTTTTTTTTTTTAACAGACTCTGCAATTCATGAACAGTGGCCATGCTTCCTAGGAGAATGTACCATCTAGTTCCACTTTCCAAATTTTACATCCCAAATGCCTCAGAGGACTGAACAGGCCTCCTGTTCAGAGGCAAGGATCTATGACTGAATTCATGCTTCAGTTAAACAGGATAACTAGTGTGGACTCCCTGTACAGTTGCTGTTTACATCACTTCAGTTATAAACATTAGAATTCCCCAGGCTAGAAACACCTGGAGGACTTATGAATAATAGCAACACACTTCATAATAATTCTGTTTTAATAGCTTTTTCCTCTGTAGAGAATTTTTCTGAAGTTATGATTTCTTTTGAGAAAAGTTTGCCGACAGTTATCAAAAATATCGAGGCACTATGATGTTCCCCTTCTGCAGATTAAAAGATTACTGACCTCACTGAGGTAAATAAAAAAGGAGCATGTGGACCCATCTACACCGTAACTTGCATAACAGGGATCCGATCGCCACATATCTTTCATCCACTGCAACAGAACAAAAACATACTCTGTTAGGTTTAAGTACGATGTAATAACTCTGTACTATTTCACATTGAACTCAGGAATCACAGGGGAAAGCTGCAAGCGACTATACCCAACCAGATAAAATCACAAATAACAAAAAAGGAATTTCATTAATATTTTGGAGCACAATCCACCTCTGCATTCAGCTACACTGGGGAAGGAACTACATAACAGAAGTGAGCACAGTTTATACAAACTGGTAGCCAGGCAAGCAGAGGCAAATATCAAAAGGAAAATATAATCAGGATCCAGACATATGGGTGTGGCTGGAGTTGACTGCATTGCTCCCCCGTGTTACACTTGCTCTGCAATTTAACAGATCATTTTAGCTACCAAGATTGAAATCTGCCTGATTCTGCCAAGAATCTGCCATTTCTGCAGAAGCAATTCATTTAAATTCATATTTTAATATTCAAATAATGTATTACATAGCCACTATGCAGCCAGTTTGTCAAAATGGATCAAAACACAGACCAGAGATTTAACAGTTTTTCAGTTTTTTAAATACTATTGCCCAAGAATTTTATTTAGAGAAAAAAGGCAACATAATTTCACATATACTTTGGTAGTTATTTTTTTTTCACTTCCAGAAATAAATTGTAATACTTGATATTTAAGAGTCCAGCGATTTTACTTTTGTCCCTTACTACAAAAATAGTATCCTTATATTTGAAATGTGTTGGGGGGAACCCTTCATCTCTGCAAGTTTTGCTTTTTGGTTTCAAGGCGTGGGGGTTGTTTTTTGGTTTTGGGTTTTTTTTTTTCTTTCCAGCCAAAGTCTAATGGCTCTCAATACCTGGCCTTTCCAACTGCATTATTCGTAAATTATAGGATTTATGTAGACTCAACTGTGAACCCAAAGTTCTGGTTGCACACCTAGTGCAGTGCCTAGCTTGTGAGCAGAAGCGGCAGAATGCTTTTAACAGAAAAGGGGAAGGGAGGAACCAGACAGAGCTGTTGGGAAAGAAGTGTAAACAAATGTCTTGCTGAAACAGAGAAAGGACTGGAGTGAGGCACAGACAGAATCCCAGTCCTGGGGTTGGGGAACGCCAAATGACTCATAATGGGGAAGAAAACAGGGCTTTTCAAAAAGGAGAAGAAAGCTTCTGAATAACAAGACAGCATTCAAATAATAAGGCATTTTATTAAATAGTATAGCATTTTAATATAATATGGCATTTTATGCCTGTCTTAACAGGATGCCACTTTACTTCTTTGCAGCAGTAGTGTTAAAGGCTTAAGGTAAGCAGTGCTGTAGTGACACCCACTCCTAAATATCCTCTTTTCTTTTTTGACCCAGTTGTTCTTGCTTTATGCCATTGTCTGAGTAGTGACCTCTTGCAACATATGTTCAGTTTTTAACAGAACACACATAATAAGATTCAAAACAGTTCAGTTACCTTTATTTTCCCTTCACAGTGAGGAAAACCATCCATAGGAGGCAATTCACACTGTTCTTGAGCTCCATTTATGAGATCTAAAGAGAAACATAGACCATAACTTAATTTCATTTTACAGTTCTGACAGATAGCCTAATGAATCCTTCCTTTTATTTTCATGAATCCACAATCCAGACTGACTGAAGAGTCCTACTGTGTAGTATTTGTTATAACATTAAAACTCAGTATGCTCTTTTTTGACTCTAGGAGAAAATGGTTGCATAGATTTCAATTCTGACTTGCAGTAAAAGTGCTGAATTACAAAACCTGCTCTATGAAGACTCAAAAATTAAGCTAATCCATACTGAAAATAATAAAAAGCAAAATACATTCCTAATCAAAGTGTGCTTGCAACAATTTGTTTCTGATTCTCAAACATTTGTAAGACCTATATTGCTCTTAAACATAAACCCTAGATTTTCAAGTTCTGTTATCATTTCATCAAATACCCATGATCCGCAACTTGGCATCAGATACATGACCCAATTAATAAATGGTGCAATACGATCTAAATTTACAGCAGAGTAGCACCACATCGCATCTCACGAGAAAAATTTTCTATGGTCTCCCAAGAATTTTTTTCTTCTTTGCCTAAATCTATATTCTAGATTTGTGCAACACATTAAAGAGTATAATACAGAGCAACACTTCTAGCCCATGAGCCAAGGAAAAAGAAGCAGTTTTCAAGGACATTACCACATCAACTCCAGGATGGGACTTCCTTCTAAGAACTTTGAGAAACCCTCTAATGCAGGCCTTTAAAGCGAGAAAAATGATTAACACGGTGGAGAGATTCTTGCCAAAGGCAGTGGAGGATAAGGTTTTCAATTTAGGTAGTTCATCCCAGAGTTATCTAAATTATACCTGCATCATTTCTGGCTTTTCCCATGGGCAAGAATCAAGATCATTAAAGCCAGCCATCCATCAACCTAGGAACACTTCATGCTATGGCAGATACAGCGCATGACTTCACCCAGAATATGCTAATTAGAGATGTTAGAAAAAAAAGGCTGCAGCACTAGAATAGAGTAGGGACAAGATCAGTGGACAAGTTAGAACACTGTATTACATACAAAAAAAACCCTCCTGATTTATGTATTTTCCATTTTTTTAAAAATAGGTTCTTTTAAACTTAAATGTGAGTGAAGCGTTGCAAAATGGAGTGGATGGGGAAAGACGACTCAGGCCGGCAAGACGATACTTATTTGGCAGTCGCTGCAGCAGCAGTAATTTGACAAACTGAGCTGTACTGCCAATGACAATAAGATGGAAGCAAAGTAGTTTTTAAGATGACTTTGTAATTTCAAATCAATAAACACTTTCAAAATATTCTCCCTTATCTTCTTATCCTTACAGGATTCTTGCAGACTAGACCACTGACATTTATGGCTCTGATTTCTGCTCCAAGTAAGAACATACAGAGCAGGCATACAGCTATCATCAATTTAAATGTATATTCTAAATTCAGTCAGTGAAGCTAGATAACAGTGGGACTTTTTGCTTTACTGTTCAGGAATCAGACTTTCCACTCAAATCACACTGAAATCAGTGCCTAAGATCAAACACTAACAAACCTACCTTAAAACAATAAAAGGCATGGTTAAAATGATGGCAATTTTCATTAATAAATATAATGCCATTAGAAGAGCTTTATGGTCTAAACTGTGGGCTGCTTTTTTTTTTTTTTTTTTTAACAAACTCATAAGTCTGAATACAAAATAAGTTACAGACCTTTTCATAAGGCACATCAAATCTGTGAAAATTCAGATCTTCCTAAAACATAAGAGACCTCTTAAATCTATGATATAACACCAGAGATGCAGTTCAACCACAGGGGAATTTCAACTTTCGTCATCACACAGAACTTAAGGTTGGAAATTCTGAATGTCTGGGCCATTCTATTCAATCAAACAAGCCTTCCTATCAACTTCAGTTGCATTTGGACAAGTTATACTTGCCACACTCGAAGTTTTTTCTGCTTCCCCCCCAGCTACTATATATAGAACCAAGCAACTGTAGTTAGCAATTTTCAGAAAGGTAAGAGAGAGTTATTAAACCCTTAAAGAGAAGGTATTATTAACGGCATTCAGCGTGCACTTCCACAAAGCTTTTCCATTGCAACAGTGCTTTCTTAAGGGGTATCCTTCCTCAGCCACTACCCACCCCTCAGTATGCCAGCACTACCATTCACTTGACTCTTGGTTAGTCACTGATACGGTATCGGTTAAAAATAGTTCTTGCCCAAAAGTATTACTTGAAACCAGAAACATTTTGATTAGCATTACAGAAGCAGCAAAGCAGAGGTGGGAATGACAGTTCCCCAGGGGCTGCAGCTGCAGGAGGTGCTGCTGGCACAGCCTAGCAAAGCCACTTAGGAAAGCATAACATACAGTCTTTGCACTGCTTGCTCTGTGCTAAACAATCGTCCTCTGCAAGACGGTCATTCCTCCTTAGACTTGACATTACTCCTTCAGTTCCTTATTTGTCAAAAGTAGAAAAGTACTCAAGAGCTGCTCTTCTGCCCTTTCTGTTGATTGGAAGGTATAGCTTGCCAACATGAAGGATACATACACTTTGTCTTCTATCTCAAGCTAACTGTGCTATCATATGACTGCCTTCCAGTTCAGAGGGTTAAGTCAAGCAAACCCTCTCTTCTTAAGTCCCTTTAAGTACTGGGTAATACATAAACAAAAGCTGTAATTCTTCATTTTACAGCATAAACATCTAGTGTGCCAAGTTTATCACTTATATCATATTGCATTTTAATGGGTATCTCGTGATCTGTCAAAGAAAGGAAGGATGGAGAAAAAAACCCTACAAGATAAAGCAAATGGCCTTATTTTTGATAGATACACAACTGTAGTCTAGATACCTCTTTGTTTCTATAATGTGTAAACACATTTTCTGCATGCAAGTGTGTTTTTGTAGGTGGGCAGTGATCTTTCCTACTGTTCATAGTTCAAAAGGTTTTACGGGATCCATGTGTTTGCAAGATCTACTAGCAAGAGTAAGAATTGCCTTCTTACAACAGTCACATATTGCACCCACCGTACACTCTTCCACTGGGATGATTTACATACAAAACAGCATACTGATCTCCCCAAGATAATCTATAT
>NW_009260274.1:330512-371289 GCF_000687185.1 Egretta garzetta | reverse complement strand
GGAACACAGAACACTAACGCCCACCTTTATTACCTCTAACCATGCTTGGAGAAGTATTAATGCCTCTGGTAGTATTTCCAAGAGTACCTGACACCTTTCCCCCTCCTTGCCAGCAACAGTAAATGCTCCTAGGTTTCACCTTCCTCAAAAATAACACCTTTTTTCCATTACAGACTCTGAATATGCTTCACATGCCTACCAGCTTCCCACTCCATCTTCCCACTCAGCTTTACCATGGATCTATCCCAAACACCTATACCAACTTCCACTTGCTTCATTCACAGCTACTAACAGCATAGTGAATTCTATAATGCTTAATCCATGAAACAATTTACATAAAGCATTACCCAGAGCAGAACAAAATGTAGCAATATATGCATACAAGACAAAATGAATGTGAAAGAACAGGAGAAGCAATAGAGAAAAGCAACTCAGTTCCATCTGAGTACTCCCTAGACAAGCAATCTTTCCTTCGTGCCTGCAAATAGGAAGCAAGCTGACGCAATTGGACTGGAAACACATCTATATCAAGAAGAGCTGTCCAAAGCAACACACTGCCTGCAAGAAATGGGCAAGTCTTGAACATACTGGGTTCCACACATAAGCCTGAGAATTAAATGCAGAAGTCTGAATTTACTTGTGAATAATTTCGATGGTTCCAGTCAACTACTACTTGCACTGAAGCTGTACCCTTTCTTATTGGCCACAGTCAGTGTGAGTCCTAGGTTGGCAAACATCCCTCCCAACTTTTTTCTTCCTTAATGATCAGAACCGATATGAAGAATTACACTTCAGCTCCTCTAGCTGCTCACTACTAACTAGGTAGGCATGGGGGGTGTGCTGCTAGTAGTCTGTGGGCAACAAAAAGGCTCCTTTCCCCATCCTTACTAAACTAGCTGTTCTGAACTGTAGTTAGAAACTTAGGAAACATCCTTGTAAAATGTCTGAAGTCAAGGAAACTGTGACCAGCCTCTTCAAATACAAATTCATAGCAACAAATTAACAGTCCAGCTTGCCCTCATCAAGCCATGCAGCACAGCTGGGCCAGCAGAAGCAGCAAGGGTTGGACAGTATTCCCTAGCGACTCTCCAGCTCAGCGCGGGCCCACAATGCCAAATCCGCTGACTCCCTTTTTCGTTCACAGGCTTTGATCATCCACGCTAACTAGGAGCTGGCTTTTCTTAAACAGGGATCGAGAGGTGAACAAATATTGCTTATCCCAATGACAGCTGGGACCAACCTTAACCAGATACCAGCAATTTACACTTTTGAATGGATCACAAAGACAGGGGAGATGAAGCAAGTGGAACCCTGGGGATGCTGATCTACACATCTGGATCTTTCAAAGCATGAAAACCAAGTATTGAAATACAATTCAAGAGTTTAGAGTTTCTTCATCGTTTGGAGATGACTAAAAAACCCAAATCCAATCTTATGAAGATTCTTTTAAAAAAAGGTTTTGATAGAAGTATTATGCTGTTACCAAATTTGTGTTGGGTAGTTCTTTTCTAAAGGACAAAAAGACATTATTAAGCCAGATGTTTAAGTTACTTTTGTTGGAAAATAGTATTTGAGAAACCATAAGGTTTTTTATCCTTAATTATGATTTATGTAATTTAAAATGCAAGTTCTGAGATCTCTTTTCCTAGCCAAAACTTAGAACTTACAGGCAAAAAAGTCAGAAATACAGCAACAGTCAAGTCAGTACAAAGCAACAGGAATTAATACACACACTTTTTCTCTTCAGCTTTCTGTGAACCATGCTATTAATTTCTATTCTATAGACACCTAAGTGGTTTTGAAGTTATGCACAGCTTATTTCCTTTTGACTGCTGTTATGCAAAGACATAATTATTAAACACTTATCTCATATGATGTTGCATTAAAAGTCAATGCATTGACAAATTGAAAATGTGAATGTGAGTATAATATAAACCTAAGAGCACACAGTTGCTACAGATTATCCTGGAAAAAATGGAAAATATTGATAAAACACCAAGCAATTCTAGATTTAAAAAACCTCTTTAAATACAGTGCTCTGTGAGGTCCTGGGATATTCAATACATAACTCAGTAAAACTCCATCCCCATGTTTTGAAAGGAGCCATATGTTCACTTCGTAAATGTCTGTGGCTGTTTAAAGCTATACAGCTCTGCAACAGAGATCGTTAGTGCACAGCAGGTGAAAGTGAACTTGTGAACAATCATCAGTTATTTCAGTGCAGTCTGGCACCTTAGCATGAATGACTTGGCAGATTTCAGCTACGCCACCTAACCTTGCACTGGAGAAGATATTTCTCCCTTGTTGCTCTAGTTGAGCAACTATACTGGCGAAAAGTCCCACACCTCGGACACCGCTCTCTTTAAACACCAGTTCACAGGTACAGGTCTTCATTGTCCCCTGCAATTTAACTCCATGTCCACAGGTTTTGTTTATTTTAGTGAAGGTCTACAACACCCAAGAGAGAATTGTGTGGTTAAAAACACAGTCTGTGATTTTTTTGTTTGCTTCCTAGTTACTCTTTAATAAAACAGTAAAAAATAAGCAACAGTGAGTGCCACATACATATTTTGTCCCTTTCCTGTATTGCACATCCTTCAAATAATGTGCTTTGTAACAGGCTAAAAAATTCTGCTTTAATTTTTCTCCAACAGTCAGTTAGTAAGTCTAGAAATAATCCACTAAGAGAGTAAGCTGAGTAACGGTTATAATTAGTTTGTCAGTAGTGATTGTTGTTTGATAGGTATTCTTTTTGTCATAAAAGTTTTAAAATAGCAATACTGGTTAAAGCAAATGAAAAAGCCACAATCCTACTGAAATTGCAAACTGTGACACCAGCAGCCTATCTAGTCCACTAAGGACCAACTCTTCATTCTTCAGACAATGGAAACATCTGAAGAATTTAACATGACACAAAAGTTCATACACTTTGGAACCTTGAGGCTAAACCCCAGATTTTTAGACTAGTACTAAAAGGCATATTAGAGTATCTTTTGACAACATATAGCACAGATAATAGCTCAACTCAAAGTGTTTCCCATCAGCAGATCTCAAAATCAGGAACCTCCATAGTATTAAAAGGACAGATTAATCATATCCGACCAAGTCTATTCACCAATTTTGCCTCTATTTGTTCTCTTTCTGGTTTTGATCATTAAATAAAAGTACTATTCTTACTTTAATTCATGGAACCCTTCTCTTGTTTCTATTTCAGTTCAGAAATCTGGTATCTACGGTTAGCTACAATGCTGTAGTTAAAGCTGCTGTAGTTTGTGTAAGGTCTCCTTTCCCTTCTCCCACTAATTAACACATTCTCAATTTAATTCACATTTTTCATCTCCAGGTTGTAAGATTTCTTTAAAGAGAGAGAATTTGCAGTGTGAGCTGAAAGCACCATCAACATATTCAGTGAAATGAGCTGAAGGTTTCAAGGTTTTAAATGCAGAGCACAAAATGCTTTCTACTAACATTTTAGAAACTTCAGTAGCAAAGCATTGGTATGATTTAAAGAAAATTAATTTTTCTACTGCTAGTCCATCCTCACAGCAGCTGTGCTGCTGTGTTCCATTAACGCTACTGAAATCAATGCAGTGTTAGGAGAATTCAAGTAGTAGTCAAGTGGTTAATCAAAATGCAGCCCAGGGGACCACTAACAGCCCCCTCCAGCATTACTAATACAGCTTAGCAGTGCAATGGAAAATATTCACGTGTGGTCTTCTGCACAGTCATTACACTGTGCTACAACAGCAAGGCTTGAAAACACACAATTCTCCCCAGCTCCACGCTATTGCCTTTGTGGGAAGCAAACGGGCAGCAAAATGGGAAAAACTGCTTGGTATTATATACAGTGTGGGAAACGAAAACAATGGATAAGGCACAATAAATAAGAGTCAAAGCAAAGCATAACCCTGAGAAAGCTGTAATCTTGGCTATTGGAACCAGTGCAGCCCACATCCTATTACATCTGGTACACTCTGACATTCTATGGGGACAACTAGTTTGTTTTTTAAGATATGACCACACAGAACATGGTACACACTATGTTAACTGAAGAAAAGCCCACTGTAGTCCTCATAAGACAGGAGGACAGCTTTGGAAATTCAAAATAATATGCCGTATCTTCTCTTTTTTAATCTAGTTTGTCTCTGCAAGTACAGAACTATGGGATGAACTACGGTTGCAGACTGTTAAAACTAACAAGGCTGTCATGTGTGTAACAAAATTCATCAGAAATAGAGCCATGGAAACAAATCAACTGATCATGAAGTTACCGGCATCTTTCTCCCCACATAAAAGGCTTCAGTGTGTCAGCCCCAAGTCTGTAGAAGGACACGGAAAAACCATGACAAAGGTCCTGCTCACCATAGTAACGTTATAAAAAAAGCCTGCTTGCAGCATTGCCAAACCTGACTTGTCAGTCTGCCTTGCTACATATGCACAAAGGATGCCAGATATCTGACAGGCATCCAAGCCATCATGTCTTAGATGACAAGTAAATACTGAAGCCTGCATCCTAATGAGTGACTTTTAAAGATGTTAACACTGAAGTTGTTAAAAGAGAACTCAACAGCCAATACAGCACAAGTAGTTAATGCATAAGGCAGAAAAGCTATGAAAACTTTGAACAGATAGACCAAAAATATTCTTCCTCACTGAGCAGGCTCCATACAGCAACCTGATACTTAACTGTTCCTAGTCTCAGCGTTCTGCAAGTACCAGCTATGTACAAGGGGGGTGGGGAGGAGAATTTGATGTGAACCTTCACTTGCTCATTTTTATGGGATCAAAGACACACAATTAACATCTTCCGAAGCAACACTTTTCAAGGCAAAAGAACATTTTGTAAACAACCAGTCTGGCACAGTTTTCAGTGCAATTACACTATCTGAGGTGTTAGATGGTTACACTTATCAAAAATTTAGCTTTCCACTGAACAAGCACAGGAAAGTGATGACAACAGCCTCAGAGCACCTTGGCCCTTCCTTTAAATCAACATTTTCATTTAAAAAAAATTGGTTTGCAACATGCTTATTTAGTATTAATACCACTATTATTTAGTAGCATTTTAAAGCCTGAGGAATTGAAACAGTTTCCTTTAGTTTGCTTAAATCAAATTTTCTCATAGCTGCCAGAAGAACACAGCAAGAGTTCACAATTTAGAAAAAAACCCAAAATGAACAAACCAACCCCAAAACAAAGCCCAAACCAAACTCAACCCCACAACCCCCACACTCCCTGCCTACCAAAAAAATCACATCAAGAAAACAAGAGGACTGATTCTTTGATCACGTTTGTGCAAGCAGATTGCCCTATCTGATGAAATATGCTTACTGCAATACTGTCCCACAAAAATCAAGGATTTCTTTCCCTGTTAGTTACCTTAGAAAAGCACAGCTGTTAAAAGCAAGCTGCCTAAACCAAACTGCTCTTGTGCCTGTCACATGGAGCCAAGGATTCAGCTATAACAGAAGCAGCCATGTAGACAAGCTCTGTTTGAAAGTGCCATGGTTTCATATTTCCCCATTCCTGTTTAATCATCTCCAAAACAGCAACCCAGGATTTACCTAGGGTGTTATTTGTGGCAGTGGCTCAAAGCTTCCTGTTCTAAAGGCTGACAAAAACTCTTATCTGCTAGGCACCCAAGGTTTAGATTAATACTTTCTCATGTGTATGGGAATATGTTACTTCCCACAAGCGCAGAAAGGATGGCTACCAAATATCTTAACAGCTTTTCCGGTACCACTTGGATAAATAAAGACAGAGAGAGAACAAAAGAGGATGTTATTGCTTCTGAAACCAATCAGCTGAAGACTTCTAAGCATCTTTATTAACAATTCACTCTTTCATAAACGAAATGGAGGTTCTGAAAAAGCAGTTGGAAAATGTCAGTATCAAAACCAGATTGTTCGATGGTTTTGAGGAGGGAAGAAGAAAGAGGAAGGTATGCGTATGATTTCACACGTGGATTTAAAGAGGGGAAAAAAAAAAAGTAACACCTAACCTCCTACTCAAGCTACCCAAGGTGCTCCTTGGCTTTGCTTTTTAACATCATCTATGCAGCCTCACCCTCTAGCAGAGGTCCCATCCTCAACTCCTTTGGGATTAGGATTAAAGATATCTGTGATATTAAGATGCTCTATTACCCTTTCACACAACCCAAAAGAAAAGAGAAGCTGCTTTGCTCTTGGGCTTCCCTCAATGAAAGATTCTGCAAAACTAACTTCAGAGAAAGAAAGCAGGTGTAGGTACCACACTACAAACATTAAACCTAAACACACTAAAGATATGAATACACAGTGCAGCCTACATATAAATCAACAATGCTAGTTGTCTGAGAAGGAAGAAAGAGATTTCTGGTGTCTAAATAGGAACTCAAAAATTAATCAAATAAAAGTTTGAGTTCACATACTTCAGGGACAGCTGATTTACAGTCCTTGCTAAATCCTCAACGCTTCCTCCTACCGTTATCACCTTCTTATTATGAACGAGCATAATCCAGATGGATTTTCTTCAGATCCTTTTATCTGCCAAATACTCTACACAGCACCACAGAGCGATATTTTCCATTGCAGATTTCACCACTGCCGCCTCACTTCTACACCATGCTTGACAGCTAGAGGTGAAAATTTAAAAAAAAAAAAAAAAAAAAAAGCCACTTTTCTCCATGTCTCACCAAATAAGGAGCATACCTGATGAAGAGACCTTTGTAAAGTGATGAGTAACTTTATTTCCAAACAGCCCCTACATTTTAAACACTGAGTCTGCATGTCTGCCCAAAGTAAAATTATAAATCTTGGTCAAATAATAGGTTTTACTTATGCTAAGTAATCTCCAAATACCAGCATAGCTCAGGTTTCAGTATGGTAATGAAGAAGCTTCTCTACTGAAAAAGTCATGGGCTCTGTACCAAGTAATACCTATCACATAAACCGCTCGTTCAGGCTACAGTGGTCAAAGCAAAGGCTAAAAATTGAGCAAAACTGTTTTAAGGAAGCCACAAATATTTCTATCAGGCTGTTACAAGGCATAAATAGCTATGATAGCTACTGTTTGGCCACAGATTGTTTAATTTCTGTCTGTATTAATAAACCTAAAATAAAGACAGATGTTTTTCCCAAACTGCTAAACAGTTATTTTCTAAGCCACTGCCTCCTTTCTCCTTTGCTGACAGGCTCTTTCAGAGAGGGTATTGCTCATTCCTCCATGAAGTAACTCACAATGGATTATCTTAGCATAATACTCCAGGTTGTAACATGTCCAATGCTTATCTGGACCTCCCTAGACTTTGCAGCTCACATTGTCTAACACCTTCCACAGTCAGACTACGTTCTGTTTTGCTGAACACTATTTAAAAAAAAAAAAAAACAAACCAAAAAACAAAACTCTTTGATAGCCAGGTACTTTCTTATTTTTTTTTTTTCCTCAAGAAACTGTCCTACTTCATCATTTTGATACTGCTGCTATCATTTATTCACCAGGAAAACCTACAGAAATTGCTGATAAAAGTTTTAGCAGACATTTGGTAGCCCTTCAAATGACATCCTGACAACAAACAGTAGTTGCAGTTGTTTTAAAAGGAGCTACAAAACTCGTTATTATTAGGTCTTTTCTCTTCCATATGGTTCAGAGGAAATTTTTCGTCTGCTTCTACACCTGTAAGGCTGCAAAGGCTGTGTATTCCCTTATTAACACTGTCATCGAGTCACGGGCAGCTGCTGCCCACTAGCACAGACCAGATCTGTTCCTTAGGGAAACATGAACTACTCAAATTTATTTGCCCAGGCAGCTGCAATGACCACTCTCTAAGTCTGGATATCTATGTCCCCAAAAGAATAGTAAAAATATCAAAAAGTACATAGAAGACTCTTTTTTTCTTCATTAGAAAGAAGGATGATAGATTACGTGTTGTAATATCCAGGGACTGTGGCAACTGAAGGTGGTTTTAGCTCAAATGTAGCACATTAGAAGAAGTAACCTTGCAAGTTTATGAATTATAAGTAAGAGCTTTCCTGGACCAACAGACATTTTGCCATCAAGATGTATAGTGGGCAAAAATTAAACACCCTCTGACCTCGGTTCATTGAGAAATGTCAGCATTTTAAACGAATTGATTTTTCACTCTGCAACTGACAACCATTTCTGAACACACATTCTCTTCATTGTTACCTGGATTACTCACTTCCATAGTCACATTCAAACTCATACCTGAGCTAAACTAAACCCAATGTATTTATGAACTGAAGAAAATATCCATACATTCTAATAGTACAAATATTCCCTTTTTATACTATTATTCTAGTTGTCTATACAGAAAAGGTGGACTTTTTTTTAAATCCATATCTGGTCCAATTGGCAGTATCCTTAATCTTAAATAAAAGACTTTTTCAATCCATAAATCTGAGTCATGATCACATATCAGTTGTGTTTATTAAAGCCAGATAAAATCATAACCTGGACTGATTTCAATAACTTGACCCTGGAACTAAACCAGGATTCTTGCATTATCACAATCCATCTGTAGCATATGGATACTGTTTTTAGGGCTGCTTTCTGAATACAGCAATGTATAATGAATATTCCACTTGCAGAGAGGCTTTAGGAGGAGAAATGCTGGCTAATCATTATAACCTCTGTTCTTCCTAGTCTGCAGATAAACGAATACTATTTTTTTTTCCCATGGAAGTGTTACTAATACTTAAAATGCACAATGAAGAAAAGCCCATAGCACATTCAGATCGACAAGTCTAGCCTGCCACAATAGTCAGTTTTAAATTATAAGAAAAATATTACGTTTTCCTCTTGAGTTTGTGTCCAGTCATAATCAGCAATGAGGACAAATATTTACAGTATAATCACTTTCCTGTCATTCTACTATGTCTTATTTTATCACTTGTATCTACTCAGGTAGTATATAACACACAGTAAACTTTACACAAGGTCAGTGAGGACAAAATGCAGATTTCAGGATGATTAGTGACTCTGCTATTTACTACCAAGGTTTACAAGCAGTGTCAATAAATGCTAAGGTGCAGCTCAAGCCTGCATGAAGCTTCATTTATTTCAGAAAGGCTTTCCACAGGTAAAGGGACATGGTTACACAGATTACAGAATCAAGTCTCAGTGTACTGTGACAGCTCAATCCAAAAATAATAAATGCATGAAGTAGCTCCACTGGAAGCAGGATTCTTCTAGGAAAGTCTGCTAATGACACTGCACTGTTGCACTGATGAATGAGGCTATAAAATGCTTAACTTACTTCAGAGTTTTAAGCAGCAACTCCGAGGCAAAAAAGATTTGCAAAAAAAAAAAAAATAAACTCAAGAAGTCTTGAAAAAACATTACTAAAAATATTAAACATGTTATTGTTAGGATGCTCCATAAATACTATGGTTGTGCAGACAGAGAGAGTGAAATTACTAACAACAGCTAACATGAATTTGTCTAAAATATTATGGCTGATAAAAAGAGAAATGGTAATCCTAATAGGTTTGCTTTCTGTGATCACTTCACAGCCTAACAGCTGAATAAACTATTATAAAGAAAACAATGGAAGGACCGTGTATTTGTTTACATACATATTTCAGCTCCAGTAAAATGACAAACTGTTGGATAACAAAATGCCTTCCCTACAACAATTTTCAGATTGTCTCAATTGCTGTAGCACAATAAAAAAGGATGCTGTTGAATTATTACAGACAAACCCAACACTGTAGCTGGTATTGTAATCACAATGTTTACTCACCTTGCTTATTTTCTGAACAATTCCTAACAGAGAAGTTATTTATATTTTGATTTTACTGGAATCATGGCTTCCAGAGTTTGCTACTGTCAGGAAAGTGCTATGAAGACAGAAGTAGAAACAAGTTTTTCATTTCCATTTGGATGCCTCTGATCAGATGAATTGCCACTGATCACTTCAAACTGATGAATAGTAGGTGCTTTAACACAAGGATTAGCTTCAAGCTCTGCTCTACCCATTGGTACTATCCAGCCTGGAGATACCTGAACAGTAACATTATCCAAACAGGCACCAGAACAATACATTAATCAAACCCTAAGAAACTGTTTACTAAAGGTTTTTCTGTTGTTGCTGTTAAATATAGTTGCTTCAGATATTTTAAACTTAGTGTACCCAAGAGTCAAAGGTAAAAAACTGAAGCTCTAATAAGACAAATAGTGTTCTCTGCCACGGAGCAAGGCTCAGGCAGCAAAAAGCTATGTAAACACCACAAACTGAAAACTCCTACCAAGCTCCTTAAATGTTGCTCGTGAGTACTAGAATTGTGAATCTAGCAAACGCCAAGAATAACAAACAAAATTCATTTCACCCTAAGAACTGATGACAGATGTTTCCTAGTCAGATAAGAACAATAATCCTTTGCCTATAAATGTATAAGCAACAACAGGAGCATGCTTCTTCCAATTATCTGCAAATCTATTGAAATAACAGCATCGAGTTTCTCTTTTGTCCAGCTACAGAAAGAAAATACACAGGGATGTTTTTTTTATTTTATACATATCCCAAAAAATATAATATTGTACTAGCTCACTTTCCATTGAAGTGGAAGAGCTTCCAAAGATCTTGTCTTGTATTTGTGGTAGGTACTACCCTATTAGTAGTCTGCAGGTGCTATACCTCTTTAGTTACTTCCTTCTAATTTGCCTTCAGTCTAACGAAGATGAGAGATGGGGCAGGGGGTGGAGGGAGGAGAAAGGTACCACAAGGTAAACAGTAGTACACCACACATGCAAAGGGCTGTTGTAAAGGCCTGTAAGCATGTATTTACTATGTGGCAAGAGAGACACAAAGATGTGTCTCACCAAGACAAGAGATAAGCCTTTAATGGTCTGGCACAGACAAAGGCAGTTAGGACAGAGCTCTGCTGGTATACTGTGCTTAGGTCATCACCTGTGCCTCTGCTCTCCCAGGCTCCCTTTCAGTGAGGCAAGAGAGACACAAAGATGTGTCTCACCAAGAGATAAGCCTTTAATGTCCTGGCACAGACAAAGGCAGTTAGGACAGAGCTAGCTCTGCTGGTATACTGGTATGCTGGTCATCACCCGTGCCTCTGCTCTCCCAGGCTCCCTTTCAGTGGATTACCTTACCAAAGGTAGCATCTGCTTCTCTGTTTTGACAAATTTAAGAGGGTAAACTCCTCTCAATAGAAATATTTATTTTTACAGGAAACCAAAGCACAGGCAAGACTTGGAAGCAGAGCTGTCAACCTATTTACCAAGTTGCCCTAACTATTCTGCTCTGCTGCCTTTTTGGTACTGCAAAGATCTGTAGACTCAGACTTTCCTATGGGTCAGGGCAGCCAATTTCTGTTTAGACTTGGTGGCAGAGCAAAACGCAGAGCAATAGATGAGGCAGTATAAACAACAAGATTTATTCAGTGTACCAACCACATTCACAGCTGGGAACACTAAAGGAACTGAGATGTGCAGGTGAAGAGGCCAGCAAAGTATTCTACTACCACAGGATGACTGAAATGCTTTGAGAAGTTGTAAGGGTAGCGAACAGTCCATTCACTGAAGACAAAATTAATGACTTCAAATGATGTTTTAAAACATATATTTATTTAAGCTGAAGGTCCCAGGTAGGTCATCCCTGTGTGTCAAATCATAAGAGCTATTAAGCAGAGTAGGGAAGGACATTTTAAAATCAGAACCAGTAACAAACATAATAAATGTTTTCTTTCAGTAAATAACCAGTAAAGTGCATATGGTAGAAATGCAGAGCAGATTCATACCAACTCGGGTAGTTAGGCTTAGAGAGAAAACATCTGCCCAATTTAATCTTTCTAAAGTGCAACCATTTAAGGTATGAAACAGCTGCTGTGAACAAGGTAGACTATATGTCTTTGGCAAAGAATTTGATTTTCTTCAATGTGTTCAAGTTACCATAGAAGTCTTCCTCTGAGCTTGTAAAAGACCACTGGACTTAAGATTGCCATTGATACAGGCTAGACTTTGAATTTTGTTTCCTAAGACATTCCAAATCTCTAACACTGAAAAATCATGTTAAGGCCAAGAGAGAAAAATACAGATTAAACAGCCCATAAGTATTTTAAATAACTGCCATACCCACCTGCTACATTAAGCTTTTCAACTGCTCCTAAGCTGGGAGCAGGAGTGCTAGTATTGTTGGTAGAGTTTGCTCCTGTTCCATTAAGCACAAGATTTTCCACCTTGGACTCCAGCTTCCCAATGCGCTGCAAGATATTATCCAACAAGACAGCAAGTGTCTTCTTCAAATCTACAAATGAAAATGAAAAGTTAAATTGCTTAATAATGCAATGCACACTGTCAGACAGAATCAAAAAATAGATACAGGAATGAGTCTGGAATATATATAGACACTTTCTCAGTGCAAATCTTTGTCATTAGCAATTCTATGCACTAATGTTCCCTACTTTGTTCAGCCTCAGATACAAGTTTCCCTGGATGTGGAACTTGTCTTCCTGTGTATTTTATAAAGCACGCTGCAAATCATATACATATCCTATATTCAAGGTGAAGTGTGCGCCTTCATGGGTACACACGGGAACAAAAAAGTGCATGCTTTGTAATAGCTCAAGTAGTAAGTTGCTTAAATAATAATGAACCTAAACCTAAATCCATATTCAAGCACTAGCAGAGGAACAGGCTGTTAGATGCCCAGTCACCTGGAAACAAAAATCCCCTTCCCAAAAGAACGGACAGCTTTGAACCAGTACAAAAAAAATCTGTATCCTCTCCACCACAACCAGGTTTTACACTGGCCAAAAAAAAAAAAAAAAAACCAAAAGTTAAGTTCAACCTTTCTGTCATATACACAAAACACCATAAATTACCTTTTTCTCTTCTTCAGCCTGTTGGTTATTGCCTCTACCTATCTATTTGGTCTGACACAGCACTTCCTTCACATGGAAAGCACATGGAAACAGGAGTTTGCATATCAAATGACAACCTAGAAAGAGTTCTCCCGTAGTTTTTCTTTCCCTTTTCTTTTGTTCAGATTTCTTGAAGTAACACAGTTACGCTAACTGAAAGAACTGTGGGCAAGAGGGGAAAAATAGACCACTAGCAGACTGAACTGCATCATTATAGTGGCAACAAGCCAAAAAAGATGAAAGAAAGTGTTGTTCTTTGTTCATTTACCCTTGTCTCAGGATTAAAGAATTTGGTATGATGAATTTACATTATTTTCCTATTTAATTACCTAAGATAATTACAAGTGCATATGTAAAATACATTTCCAGCTTTCCACAACTGTAGCATGAAATAACTTTACGATCTGTAATAGAAAATTTCTCCATACATCTGAAGAGATTTCTCTGCCCCAGTATCAGTTGTATTTTTGCCACACTTTTTGTGCTCTCTATTTTTTTTTCCATGACTAGCCCAATTCTTTTGCAAATAAGAGAGTAAATACGAAAAGGCTATTACTTTTAGAAAGCTTATGATTCTTTTTTCCAAATAAAAGGAGAGTCATATTTATTCCATGGAGTAATAAAGTAGATACTTTTCTTTACAACTGTGTGTTTTCCTTTGTCCTTTAAAGATTAGAAGAAGGAATCTCAAGAACTAATGATCTGGACTATCTTAAAAGGGGTCCAGAAATCACTTAACAGTATACCATGAAGAAGAAAAGGAAAGAGCAGAGCAGGGATTTAACATGAACAAAGCCATGGTACAGAAGGATAAAAAAAACCAAACAAACAGGAAAAAAGATAGTTAAAAAAAATAATCAGGAAACAATGAGGAAGCATAGCATACATAAAGATATACACAGAGCATAAAGATAAAAATTGCTAAACGTTGTAATTTTTTATACTGATACCAAAACACTGATATGAGAGACTGCTTACCAGAACACAAAAGCAATTGGAGGCTAGTTTGAAAAGGGGAGGGCAGAAGCACAGATTAATAATAATTTTTGTAGAACAACTGTTTACTGCTATAAAAATCTAATACTCACCATGTATATTTGGACTACAACTTTTAAAAGGGAAGTGTTTGATCCACCTACCTGACAGTCAATATATGGTATAAAGAAGAAGTGAGAAAGCGAACAAGCTGTGCAATCACAATTAAGGAATGACTGAAAACCTTTTGGGTGAGTAAAGGCTGCCAAATCAAGCAAACTTAAAACTTATTCTTGAACATGGGAATAATGACTGTGCTCGCTAATAGCAATCAGAGGATAAGATTAAAAGAAATAAAAAGGCTAAATAGTAAGGGTGTTAATTTTCATACAATAGTGAACCAACTTATACCCATCCTTATTAAGATTAATGTGTTTACTCCTGACCATTTGCTATCAAGAAATTTTGGTACGCCAAACAGGACAAACTAACTTACTTATTAAGTAATTATTTTCTTGCTCAGTTTCACAAAGCGTTATTTAATATGGTGTTATTCACTCACTATAGCACCTTTCCCTCTAATACTTTAAATAAATAATTACCATTATTTTGCATCCTTTCAAACTCCTTAATTGAAAACACCTGTCCAAACTTGTCTTTAAACTTAAAATTCTTCTTAGCCATGGAACTTGAAATTTCTACACAAAACTTAGCTTTACCTTCACAGAAGTGTTACAAAGTTATTTCACCCACTTTCAAATGCAGTTTAACTTCTCCTGGGGAACTTGACCACTGTTTGGCGGCAAGTCAACTTATTCCTCAGCGGGATTTTGAACAGGAAATGAATGCCACAGGCAACAAGTTGCAGGGGGATCTTAGCTCAAGGATAGCCTGTTCTCTCAGACTTTAGCTAGGGCACAGACTAATGCAGTCAATTTCTGGAGACGTGTTGGTTTTTGTGGGTTTTTTTCTTTTTCAATTCACCTACCATCAAGCACCCTTACTAGATAATGGCACACTGATGATGGCTATATAGCAGACAGGGTTTTGTTTTAAGCCTATGCACACAATTCTCTAGGGACCTCTACTTGCTTGGAGGTCTTCCACCTAAATACTGAGCTTGTGTTGCTTTGTAAGATTACAATACTGGTATAGCTCAACATGCAGTTGCAAATCAGCAGAAGTTACATAAAGATGGCTTGTCGTTTAAGCAACAAAGCAATGTAATTGTTAGCTATGTTTAGGATGATAATTTCAGCTTTACAGGCAAGCACCTTCACAGAAGTCAAAAATTCTTTTCTTAGAGGAAAAAAGTGGTAACAGAAACAAGACATGGAGAGAATCTCCTTGCAGAAGATAATTCATTACATGCACCAAAAAGTAAAGAGTATTAAGAGAAAACTAGAGGAAAAGGTTGCATCCTAGTCTTTATTCTTTGTCTAAGCCTACAGAAGACATCTATCCAATTTCTTCAGAGCTGAATATTAAGGCAACTATAAAAGGAAAAAATCTGAATGACTAACTAGCCATTAACTTTCCAGATAGCCTGAAAGTGCATAAGTAAGTGAGTTTAAAAAATGGTGAATGAGTAAGGTGTAAGATGTGATCTTATCAGATTGAAAAAGGGCCACATCTAACCTGAAACTGGATATTTTTATTTTGAGAATATTTTCTGACAATATGTTTCATACTTTTCTGTATGCTTTCTCTCACACATGCAAACAAACTTAACTTGTACAAAACGGAAGAGAGTAAGCATTAAAACTTACTGCCAAACAAGCACTGAAACTCACAGAGTTCTCTACTCTGGGGCAAATATGATATATTTAAGCTTAATATAAGATTAGGAAAGAAGAAGAAATAAACATAGCAGGTCTCCACCTTATCAGTAAGGCAAGTTCTTCTTCCACAAGGAATCTGTTGTATCAATAGCATGCAAACTGGAAAGCCTCCCAAGTTTCTCAAAAACAGCAAAAAAGTTTTTTTTAAAATGAAGTTCTAACAAATAACCTGAGGCATACCAGATATAGCTACTAGACAGATGTAGAAAAATTAGCAGACAACTTCATCTCCAAGTGACTGGAAATGTAAAATTTTCCCATTTCATACTGACAAGCGAAGACTGTTTTCTCCATCTGTGCAGAAAATCCACAGTGCAAAGTACTGTCAATTGAGCAGCATTATGAAGAAAAACGTTTGGACAACTTAGAAAAAACCTTAATCAGATTATCATGTAATCTAGAGCACACACTTACCGTATGCTGTCACTGTCCCAACATAAGGCCCATCAACCACATTTTTATTTTCTTCAGCTAATGCTTTGATGTATCTTTTGCTGAGATCCAAAATTTGCTCACGCAGGACTGAACTGCTTTCGTGTTGTGTTTGCTGCTGAATAGTAAAATGCAGAAGCATCATTCCCCAAATGAAACCAAAAGTCACCAGAAAAAAGCCAAGTTTCTGAGAGGACAGCTTCCATGGAGAGAATGCCATGATTCCCAACAGCTTCATGCAGTTACTACAAAGGTTCCTAAAGCATGAAGCCAAACAGCAAGTTCATGGTCCAGGTATATAAATATTACAGAGCAGGACTCAGTCTTATTCCAACTCCTTAGTCAACGTATATCCGTATTTCAGTTCCATCCTGTTGCAAAAGGAAAGAAAAGAAGCATAGTTACCACAACATATTAGAAGTTTTTACTAGCTATACTAGGTCTTTGCTCTAACTGATACAAAATAGGAGCAGGCAATCTGCTTGCTTTGTAAATGTTTAATTTGTATGTATCAACATTGTACTCTACTAGCCAGAGCACAAAGAAGCTGAGAAAAGCATTGGAAAGAGAACAAAGAGAGAGCGATGCGCCCGAGCAGGTGTAGAACACCTCTCGGTATCTGGATCAAATTCAATGCTTCAAGTGGTTTCTAAGCTGAATTTCAAGGTAAGGCTGCTTTTACATATTTTTGTGTGTGTGTACACAAAACTTTGTGATGTTGGCAGTACAGCAATTTAAGACAATTCTCAGCGTAATTCAGTTCTCAGAAAACAAGTAATTTTAGCTGGCAGTGACACTGCTCGGAGCTCCTGGCAAGAGCTATGGCATATGGCTAGATAGGTGATCAGGAAATCAGACTCCCTCAGGGGTAAAGAGGAAAAAAGAAATCTACATTATTTAAGCCAATACACTCTCCCGGCTTACACTGCAAGCAGTCAGAAGGCTGGAATAATCTGCTCTTGCTCCTGTGTGGCCTCTGCCATGCATAGTTACTCCTTATTCATAAAACATAGCCCAGTGAGTTTGCTGCTCTTTGCACCTAAATTCAAAACACATACTTCCAAATGCTACAACATGTCTTTTGTATGTAAAATTAACATTCTTGGAGCTTTTCACACACTAGGGAAAAAGAATTGCAATAACAGCCTTCAAGACACAGTAGGACCATCTTTTCATGGTAAATTCAAAGATAAAATCTGGCATAAACAATCCAAAGGCAAGAAAAGCTCTGTCATGAGGACCAGAGGCACGGTCCTTAGCATAAAACCCAACAAGAAGAAAGGTAATTAAAAGGTAATTAAGTGTAACCTATCATGTTAAAACACAGATTTGGTAAAATGTTATCCTTTTAACTTCATAATGCTCCCAGACAGGATTAGAGAACATAATGTTCCCTTGCATTCTGCACTTGCACAGATAATGCAGATGTTACTCTGTTTTAATAGGATAATTACACAGATGCCTGCTAGCAGTGCTCCCTGTTTGTTAAAATTCCCTTTAGATCTTCTGCTTTCAGTTGAACCAGCAAACCTGCAAAGGGACAGAAATACCATTGGGCCACTTACCTTCCAACATGGCTTGTGTGTGCATTTAGCATTATTGATTATTATCGACTGTAGAAGTGAATGTGCATTACATAGTAAACTAAAAGCAGACAAGGCAGCAACTGAACTATGCATTTACGTTGCTAAAAGAACAATTTGTAGCCATCTTTTGCTTAAGGAGGAATGGTGCAGAAAAATTAATTGCCAAGTACAGTGAAAAATATTAAAAAGCCCTGAAGTTGACTTTTTCCACACTTAAAATATCTCAATAAAGAAAATGAATGGCCTCAACAGAGAAAATGAAGGACTCTAATGCTGCTCTCCATAAACTTAAGTTAATTTTCCAAGAAATGGCAGAGGGAAGTTTTACTTCTTTCAGTTTATTTAACTATAGCCTTGGGACACTCTTGGGCTGACTAAAAAGTACAGTATTGTTGCTTCATTAAAAACTGGATGTTTTACTATTCTCTTGCTATATCTGGTGTGATAAAATATAGAAGATTCCATAGTTTAAAACAACATCACAACTTTTAAAAAAAATCTGAAATATTCAAGATTAATTCCCTCAGTGACTTAATTTCAAGTAGGAATTGACAGCATCCTCTATGGCAGTAAGACCTGTGGTTATAGCAGTCAATATTTCTTCCCCAATTATCAGTTGTTTGTGAAGTGGGAAACACTGAATAAGAAAGTAAACCTATCATCACCATGTTTTAACAGACAAGTGCTAACGATTTTTTATGACTAGTTGTTTAGGAAAAAAACCCACAGAACATAATTAGCATTAAAAACAGCAATAAAAAATGCAAGTAGTTCACAGTCTTCCTTTTAAGGTTCTAGAACAGAAACAAGGTTGATTACAAAAAACAGTGTATGTCTAACCTATGAGAATGATCTACTTACATACAGCTGTTGACTTTTCTATTCTGTTTATCAACAGAAAAAAAAGCCTTAAATCCACTCAAAAACTGGAAGGAGGCAGACAGCAAATGTTAAAGTTTTGCCGTAAGAAAGGATTACAATTCATTAACAGGTGGAGGAATGGCCCCCACTATTTCAAGTCCTAAAAGCAAAAAAAAACCCAACAAAAAAAACCCAAATCAAAAAACCAAAACCAGACACAAACCAGCCCTATTTTTATTGCCATTTAAGCAATTCCAGTGGCTAGCAACTTGATGAATGCCCAACAACATGTACTTAACTAATTAACTTTACAGCACTGCTGTTGGCCATGGCCATTTGTAAAATGCACTGGAGAACAATCCCTGTGCTTCCCACCGCTTCCATGGCTGGATGCACACCCACACTGACTTTGGTATATGTTTAATCTTAGATTTGATAAATGTCAAGGACTGCAACACAACTATTCCATGGGTAATGATTACCACATACCTATAACAACACATTATTTGGTATCTAAGTGTACGGTCGTCAGAAGATATCAAGGTTTTATGTGGAATGCATGAAGACAGCAGCACAGAGACATCTCTGTGGCATTTCTGTTTTGACAGAAAATTAATAACTGAAGTGAGCAACAGTTGAAGCAATAAACACACATTTGTCTACTGTAATCACTCATGGACTTTGATAGTGCCTGCTAACTAGTTACCTCTCTGCCCATACCAAGTAAGCCATTCCCAAATTAAGGTGGTAGAACATTTCCCTTATTCTCCCTCTTGCCTTATAAATGTTCTCAAAGGAGCTGATCCTGTTAACTATTAAGGCCTTTTCCTAGTCTACTCTCCAAAATGCACAATGGGAGTTGCATCTAAAGAGGATATGGAAATACATATTTGTTTATGCCTCTGAAGAATGACAGGCTTTTTTGTTTTAAGCTTTGGAAAGAGGTGGTCTCACTCTAAGACAACTCTTGAAATAATTCCAGCACCCCTCTGGAAACTGGATATGTCATAGTTGTGAAGTTGTTTGTGAAACGGTTAGGAAGATAATTCCTCCTGATTTACTGAGAGTAGCTAATGTAACAAAACTAAACACCCAGTGTGAAAAACAGGGTGAAAGTGAAAAGATATACAAGGCAAGGAAACCTTTAATAAAGAACAGCTCTGTTATGCTCTTCCTTAAATTCAACTCTAACCAGCCAAAATCTCACCGGAACTGAACCAACACACTAGTGTTTCGGTTTTTGTTTGGTTTGTTTTTTTTTTTTAAACAGACCGGTTACCCCCTTTGTGATAAATATTCTACAATTTAAAACAGAACTGCCTCTATCCTTAAAAAGATTAGCATACTTATTTGGAAAAGGGCTAACCTTACACCCATTTACATATGCATAAGAATTTTAATAGTCTTAGTACTTTTAGTATTTCAGCCAGCTTCACTAAAAACACATTATTTCTGTTTAATATTTAATAAAATCCTGCTCAACAGCTGGTCAATTCATTAGTTACAGAGGATAACATTACCATGCCTATGTCATCACAACAAAAAACCCCTCACACTATTTAGAATCATATCAGGGAATTATCCCAGTGATAAGGTGATTCATATATCAGGGATGGAAACCACGCATTTCTCAGCATTTTAAGCCTTTACTTTTTTTTTTTTTTTTTTTTTTTTTGTTTTAATGCTTAAACGAGTACAAACAGTTAATGAACAGATTTTGGTGACATATCCATATTCGTCTTCACTTTTTAAAAAGGAGAATTAATCATCTACAAGAGATTGTCTCTTTGTAAGTATGGACATATACAAAGCTTAATGCTCTCTGTCCAGTCTGTACCTATGTAGGAAATGGCACTTACTCAGGGTAAATTTGGAACAGCATTATCCGCAGGATAGTCAGGATCCAACTGTTCATCAGTTGAACGTGCTGCTCCACAGCTATAAAACCTTAACTGTCTGTAGCCAAAGCAGAAGCTGTTGCACCCACAGAAGTAGCAGCAGACTGAGTAGTATTTAATTATTAGCTTGTTATGAACTTGAACATAAGCAAACTTATACAGCATGGCTAATGAACAATAACTCAGGCCTTTACGCCAAATGCATTTCTATGCCAAATGTGCAAGGCCCAAATTCTGGCCTCTTACGCTTATGAAATTATTAGGAGAACTTGTGTGAGCTAGAGCTGGGTGCCAGGTGCCTCTTGTTATGGCATACAGCTTAGATATGAGATAAAAAACAAAGGCCTCAAAAATTCGAGCAAAGGTTGAAAGCAGAGGCCCCAGAACTGTAAGCAACTAAGTGATGGTCAATTATTAGTCACTGATGAAGTGCAGCCTTGAGATTTGGGAAAAAAAAAAAAAAACAATCTGCTTTTCTTTCAGTAGCATCAAAAGCTGAAAAGGAGGAATAATACTAACTAAGAAGATAAGGCACGTGTGACAACCTTGAACATCCTGCCATCAAGGACCATAGCTATCAGTGCTCTGTGGTACTGCATGCTCAGGATTCAATTAAAATGAGATTGTTACAGGCTAATTGCTTTGAATATGCAGCAGTAATGACTAGGAATTAGTAAGAACTAGCCATTAGCAACGTGTGTTAATGAATATCAGTCTAGTGAAGTTTTTTTATAAAGTTTATAGCTGGTTTAAAACTTTTTCCAGCCTTCTAAAACTTCAGTCACAGCAGTCTCCCGTTCTCTTCCTACGTATATCCATACACAAACTACACGTATTCAGTTGCAGCATCACGCTGCTGTGCCTGAGCCCACACAATTTGTTATTGTATCACAACCAGCTCAAAGAGGTGCTCTTAAAAACCAACAGATCAGGATCCCAATGTAAATATTGATCTATTTTCCAGATTGTTTTCTGATGAGGGCACGCCGCACTTCTGTTTGCAACTGTTTGATTCTGTAGAACAACTTGTTACAGACCAACAGAGGACGAATATCAAGATGTGAATTCCCCCTATTCTTATGAAGGGTGTGTTAACCTAAAAGCTAACAATAATTCAAGTGTCAATCCAGTGGCCTGCCAACACACCAGAGCTGCAGCCAGGAAACACATTGGTGAGTGAAAACACCTGCCATATCCCAGCAGTTCTCTGCTGAGGGATGCCAGGAGTCATGCTTCACGCAGAAGCTGATGTAATGCATCTTAAAAGGGATAGACAATCCTCTAAAATCTCCTTTCTAGGAGTAATGAGTCCAACTGGGACTGCAAGGCTTTAATAGTTTAAACCAGATATGCTTCAACATATACATAAACTAGAATTCCAGGCTGATGTTAACCACTGTCTCCTAATGCAGCTGCATTGCCTAAACAGATGCGCACTATGCCCCAACTGAATGCAAATTAATGGATTTCCTGGTACTGCGGTTCTTTATTCCTGCGGGAATATTTCAGCAGATGTCCCACCCCAGTTGGCCGAACTGTGTTCTGAAATAGTGCAATCTGTGCTGAAGACATCCCGCCCCCCTGATTTTACTTATTGCAAGATGTTGGCTTTCTTTAGTCCTTTTGGAGGCTGCATCTACCTTTCCTTCTTCCAAAATACAGCATTAATAATGGGATAAGCTATGGCTTACTACTGAACACAGTCAAGTGAAATCAAAGAAGAGTCATATACTGTGTTGGTAGAAGATAAGAAAGGATAAACCAGAGCAGAGAAGAAAAAAGAAGCCTGATTTCTGATAAGAACACCTGCATTTCAACATGATCTCTGCTCATACCATATCAAGTATCTTCATACTATGTATGTTTTAACTTAAGTACTAACATGGCAATTATAAATAACCAATAAACTCAGGAAATACGCTCTATTAACATAAAACCATCCACACATCTAAACAAAACTCAGGGCCCTCAGTTGTTACACTGAGGGTTCAGAAACAGTTTAGCTGCTGTTTTGTCACCGACCGTGTCAAGCACATAAAGCGGACAGCAGGGCAGTCAAAGGCTGATTCCACGCCTCCACGCCTGGGTGTAAAGGGCTGTGCCCTGCCCTCCCAGGCCACAGCAATAAAGGAAAAACACACCAGCCTTGCAACCCTCTGAGAACTTACATTAGCTGCTATTTTTTTTCTTTCAAGAGATAAATTCAGCAATATAACATTTAAAAGATTTCAGAAGAAACCAAATATCACATATTAACCCGAAACACCAACCTCGTGGTTACTCTTCTGAAGAGAGGGGAAATATGATTAGATCAGAGTTAGTTTATAACTGTCTGGAAGACTCCACTGATTTCAACAACTAAGTAGTAAACAATTACTTCATTTCAATAGTTCAAGTCAAACTTTAAGGCACCTCAAAACATTTTTGTTAATCTTAAAATAAACTTTCAGCATTCAGTTGTGATCTTATAAAAGACAAGACCCATGATAGCATGTTCTGGATGGCACAGAAACATGCTAGCAAAGCCGATAACATTAACCCGCACCTGTAAGGCCAAGGTCTGGGTGAAGCTTCCAACCGAAGGTCTACACATTCCCCACATGCCTCCCAGGCAGTCTCCATTCCCAGCACCTCGGGAAGAAGAGGTAGCTGAAAAATCATGGAACTATACCAGACTCCTTTGGTAAAAGATGCTTCTGCATGCTTTTGCTAACTGCACATTTTATAATCTAAGTTCCTTAGTATATAAAATAAATGCATAAAACCATTTTCTTAACTGAATTATGGAGTCTTAGTTTTGCTCTTCCTTCTGCTGCTCAACTTTATTTTGAGCGAGGCTTCTGCCAACCCATTCTTTTCTTCAAGCTGACAGATGTCACTACGGCTTCTCGCTCACCACCCATCTACAGCTGAAATGGCACCACGTACTGTTCCTGAAGTGGCAATTTGGGATGCAAGCCCATGAAGTGAGAAAAGCAGAACAACAACGGGTCACAACAGTAGAAGCAGGACAGATGGACTGAGGGAGCGTAAAAGTATAAATACTCGGGTTTGGGGTTTTTTTTTTAGGTTCGGGGGGGCATGTTTGCTTTTGTGTGTGTGTGTGTGTAGTAGAAATCGGCAGGAGGTGGTGAAAGGAAAGTTGAAGGAGAGAAAAGCAGCCTTGGATAAGATGCCATAAAACCAAGTAAATTTTCATCTTGAGCAAGCAGCTTGCCTTCACTTTCAAAAATAAATTTCTTCTCTTAGAAACAGTTCGGGTGGCAACCCCACCATTATTTCCCCATGTGGGTCTGTGGTTTCACAGAGCACTCTGAAGCGTTTCCAGTTTTCTACCAAGCACACAATTTTCTGTAGTTTAGTCCTACAGAAATTAAACCACGAGATGTTCTTCCTTTCATGTTCTTTGCTTACACTGGTATTTCAGGGAGGAAAGAGTAAAAGAGGAAGGTTTACACAGAAGAACAAAAGAAAAAAGGATTACAGGAAAATCCATAAGGATTTTTCCTTATGGTTCAAATACTGTTTATCGATGAAAAACACTCCAGGCAATGCATGTAAGGCCATAATCACAAACTATCCTGATCTTCTTTTAATAACATTGCTTAGAGATCAAAAAACTGAATTAATTTTAGGACTAGGAATAGGACTTCCTTGGACTGCAGAAAACCAGAAATATTCCTGACCTTGAAAAAACAAAAGAAATTTACATTTTTACAGCCATTTACAGGCAAAGTACAGGATATATTAATAATCTTCATCTTGTTGCTGTATTAAAGCAAGATGCCCAAAATAGCATTTTCTCACTGAAAAAGAATATTGTGGGATGTCAGCATGCTGATGAAGAGATTAGGAAATTGTTTGGGTTTTTTTTATTTTGTAAGAAGAGACTGAGAGCCCTAGTCATCCTAAGACTTAGAGAAGGGATCTACAACACCCTTAAAACCAAGGAAAAAAGTATGCATGAGTCATGCCTTCATGCCTCCAAGAGTACCCTGTAACTGAACAAGCAAATCCTTAAGTTACTTCATTAATTTTAATGAATTTTAAAAGTAGGACTCATGGCTAAAAAGTTTTATCATATTTCTAGTGTGGATACAATAATGTTTTTTTCATCTCCTCCTAGCATCTACCCTCAGTCAAAGGCTAATACTTGACATCCTCTTATGTCATTCCTGATTTTACATTTGGCTTTTGTCCATTGAAAGGCATAAATATGGCACCTGCTGAGAAGTATACTCTCATACTTTTCAGATCACCGCAAAGTTATGAGCAAAGCATCCTTGGTTCTTACACAGCAATCCTGTGTGTGCAACTTGGTTTCTAGGAATTCTCTCCCATCTCTTTAGGACACCGTGTAACTGTGGTAGCAAGAGTTACAAACATCACTATGAACTTATTCAGAAAACATTATTTATTTTTAATGAATAATAAAATTAGCTTCTGCTTATAATCAAAGCAACCAAATTACTTAGCACTCCAAGAAGAAATAAGTTTATTATATAGAAACTGGATCCATTAGCTCATTTCTTGCATGAAGCAGATACTCCAGGCTCCATTCTCACCCATTGCTATTAACCACAAATCAGCCTGTTACATCACATCTTGCAGCCTGTCCAAGAGAAAAAACAAGTAACTCTCAACAGCTGCTCTGTCCAACTCACAGAGGAAAGTCAAAAAGTTCTTTGTATTCAGCAAGAAAGCTCTCATCGATGTGGATGCCCAACTATCATCCCTTGTCAACTTGGTGATCAACACACTAAATGTAGTCTTTGGCAATTATGTTTGATCCCAGACAGACAGCTGAAAATAAAGTACAAGATTTAAGGAAAAGATCCAAACATGGTCATGCTCAAAATACTCACTACATCTTACTAAAAAAGTTTTTCAAAAATAGAAGACAAAAAAAATAGCACATCTGTGTAAGAAAATTAACTTTCTTGAATTTCTTATCCTTTAGTGAGGATGGTAGATAATCAAAACAAAAATAAATTCTCATTGCATTGGGTTTAAATAAACTGTTGCTACAGGATTCCACATCCAAACTTTCTGTAAAGGACAAATGCCAACAGAAAAAGATAGAAGAGTCAAGTTAAAATGCAGGAAAAGTAGAAATAAATACCTAGGAAATTAGTATGTGTATGCTATTAAGCAAATGTATATCAGATCACAGGCAGAAAAAAACCCCAGCTATCTAAGCTGAACGTTAAATTAGTCTTCAGAAATACTTCTTGTTGCTTTAGAAAGGCTTGAACCTGGGTCAAAGTATAACATTTCTTCCACCGGATTTGTTCTTGGCAAGCATTTTGAACACATTCCAGCCTATGTGGCTAGACAAATGCCTGAAAATACAAGCTGCATCTGCAAAGCACAAAATTTAATGGAATTAAAATTTCAACACAGTCACCTGTTTGGAAGCAGCAGTGCTGCTGATTATTCCATTGCTCTAGTTTCTGCACTTAAGTCCTTCTCTTTAGTATTGAAAAGGATGAAATTGCAATTTGTTTCATATCTAATTTGAAAGTTAGCAGGACAGAAAAATATTTTAAGCTATTTCCTGCATTACCTGTATATATCCTGTTGATCAACATTGGCATTTATCAACAGCTGATACCACCAAAGATTAGAAGAGCACTTTCATTGAAATGAAAGCTGTTAATGTTACTTCTCTTTATAAGTAGCAACAATTTGTCACAGAGATCAGCACAGTATTGTACTAAAAAAAAATACAATCTATCCCATCCTAACGGATGAGTGACTGCAGTGTTAATGGGTCAGCAGCAGCACGAAAGCTACACAGCTCACTTTTTTGTTAAACTATAACAACCTCTTATCACAAACGTAGCACTCCCACTGTCAAAGTGCTTGAAGGGACATACATGTACATGTCCAGTAAAGCCCAGTTAGAAACCTACAGTCACAAAAGACAGAACTTGAAAGCAACAGTAAGGCTTGAACGTAATGCCTTTCCCCCAAAAGCACAGGACCAGCTACCTTAGTGGAAGGGAGCCGCTGGGGAACTGTTAGAGCAAGCATTAGACAAAAGTTTCAATACCAATGCAGTTCTGATCCAGCCAGCCATAAGCAAACAGTAACAATATGAGCCTTCACATAAAACCTCTCTGCACATGATTCTCAGTGTTGCTATGAATTTTAAAGCTTTACCATAAACTATGACAAATACCAAGTGACTTGGCCACGACCACAACTGTTTTCGAAGGACAGCCAGTACCAGGCCAAGCACGGCCACATTCTAACCTGTCACCTATTACATTATAACCACCCTGCTGCTGGAAGGCCATCAGCTTTCCAGTTATCTGCAAGATCTAACAAACTACACGAGCTTCCTTTGCAAACATATGAACCGTACTTGGTATATCATAGGGCCCAACTCATGAGCTATCTTGAGTAGGTGGAAAACAGCCTCCCCTCTTTCACCATCCCTAAACAGCTGTAGAACAACTTGTACTGGCAAACTTTGAAGAATAGCTTTGTTTCAGCTGTAGCCCTTACAAAGCTAAATGGGGGGGGTGGGGGAGTGAAGTGTAGAAAACAGCCGGCATAGGCAGCATAAGGAAAGTGAATCAGTAATACCACTTTGTAGTTTCTCTCTATAGACTACTATTAGGCAGGGAGAGGCAGGAGGACACACAACCCCCTCCCCCCCACACACAATCCAGGAAATAATATGAAAAAGTCCTAACAAGCAACAAAGGTTTTTGAGCTGATATTTTGCACAACATAGTACTGAGGATGGACGCAGAACCCCATAAGCTCTCTTTATTTCTTATACCACATCATTACCAACAATGTGCAGTAATGGTTTGGGTAATGAACTTTCTTTAATGCTGCAATGCTTTTTACAAATCATCCAAATTACTGGAAAGGCCTCCTTTCCAAAATGTGTTTTGTTGAGGCTCTTGTCAATACTCTTATTCAAGGTTTGGTAGGAAAAGTAGCTTCATTTTCAGTGCTGAAAGCAAACCTTTATTCCTCCTGCAGCGCAGTTCCAAAGTAAATATAAATGTTAACATTTCGGCAAATTTAATTATTTACAATATCAAACGTTTGAGTGGTCATGAATTCCCTCTTCCTTCTCAAAGGATCTAGTTAGAATTTACACAAGAAAGTTATCCTTAAATAAACCAGGAAATGAAGCCCGAAGTCTGTCTTTAATAGACATAAAAAACACACCTTAGGTCTTGAAAGCTCTATTTACGTTATCAAGTACCACAGCACAACAGGAACATATCTGCAGAACACAGTGATAGGTTTTGAGGAGCTGACATTCACACCAGAGGCATTTGAGCTCAGGGGTGTGGGTGTCAGTACTGGGAGGACAGGGCTGTGGATTCTATCTAGTCTGGTCTTAACAACCAAATACCAACAGTTCAAGGACATTACTTGCATTCCTGGAATATTTTCATTAAAGAGGAATTCAGTTTGTGATCTTCTAGAGTACTCCACAATATAAACCAAATTGTTATTAGCAGGGTTATCGATTCACTTAAAAAGCATGTCTCGACCAAACCTATGCTTGAGAACACGCTAAACTACTCTGAACTACCAAACTCATTCATACCATAGATACTCATCACAGAAATTGCCAAGGAAATAAACTCATAAATCAATTACCTGCAGTTATTCTCTCAAATAATATAACACAGTTTGTAACATTAGTGGCCAAAACTATATACAAAAAACTCTATCCCTTTCTTTACATGTATTTTGGTTACAGACTGGCACATAATTGCTGATTTACTAACACAGAACGTACCTGAGGTCAGAGTTCAGCTTCTGTTTGAAGGAGCTGTAACTATATCAAAAAAGGTTTCTTGAATTCCTGCAGCGTGGTAACATGCTAAGGCTGCCCAGATCACGTACGATCCATTTTACAGCCACCTAACCATTGTAACAAAACGCAAATGCTTCAAGTAAGAGTAGCAATTTAGTTTTCTGCATTTTATTTTTTCACCATCTCTTCTGATTCCATGTCTCTCCTCACCATACTAGCAGGGGCCTTCTGAGTGAGCTACTAATTTACAGAAAGCTTGCAGAAATTTCACCATCAGTTTGACTGAAATTCCAATGGGAAATGGAAGTTATGAGGGACAAAATTGGATGACTGAGAGCGCCTTGTTTCATTGGGAAATTAGACTAGAAAAATCAAAGAGGCAGATATTTTGTATTCACACATTTTAGGTGTAACAGATAAATAGTATCATCAATAGGAAAACAAAGCTCAGGTCTTCCTTTTAATTATGAACAAGAATTTGCAAATGTCATCAGCATTTCATTAATACGGTAATCAATGCAACTGCAGAATAGCAGGTATGAGAGGAAAGTTGCAGAGGAAACAATAGTTAATAAGATGGGGAATAAACATCTTGAAAATCTGAGGGGGGGAAAAAAAAATATCACTGTAAGACTAAGTATTAAGCTGGTTAAGACACCAAAAGGTGAGGCAGGAAGAAGGAAAACAAATGTCCTGAGTGAGGAGATGAGGCAACAAAACATTTCAATGCAAGTCTAAGAGAGGGTAAGCAAAACATATGTTAAGCAGATGAAAAGATACTAGGAACAGCAGCCTGACAGACGAACTGAATGGCTGAATACACTGGGTCACGCAAGATGAAGGAAACTGATCAAAGAACATTAAATAATACTAAATCAACATTATGAGTGATACGCCAACAGACACAAAGGAGATTACAAGTGCAACTGGTAACGCATAATAAATAAGTCTCCATAGATAAATCGGACTGTAACTATTGATAGAAGAAACAGTTTGCTTGTCAAAAGAGTTAACTGTATTTCCTGATATACTTAAGCTGATAAAGCTTTCACCTTGAGGGACAACAGAGCTTTTCGTTTATGAGAAAGCCACAAACGGTGTTTAGAACTTTCTGTTTCAAGACCTTCCTTAAATAAATCATCCAAGATAACAGGAAACTCCTTCATAACTACTATTCCTCAATATTAGTCTTATCAATATATCAACATTACAAAAAAATTAAATTCTCATAGGGTCAGATCTCTATGCAATTTCTCTTCCAAACACCTGCATTGATTTCCACCATAAGGATCTGGCCCTTAGTGTGTAAAAAAGATCTGTTGCACTATATGTATATACATTCACAAGTATAATGATTTCTACAGCTCTCAGTGGTCATCAAGGACAAAACATAACATTAGTTTCGCGTAAGACACTATGGGTCTACGTTAAGGTTGCTGCACAGGTAGTAAGAGGATACTGGAGACAATAATCGTAAATAAAGCCACAGACACTGCAAGAATCTATTCCAGATTTACATGCACAATTATGCAAATATTTTGTATAAATTGCCTGTTAAGCATTTACAGCTCAGGAACTCCAAGGTCTAGGGTCATACTAATTACTTAAATAAATTAGTGAGCATTACCTCCTTCCAGGTGGTCAGCGACAATTCAGAGTTCCTTTAAACTTATGTATTTCAAAACTGTAAGTAATGCTTTCAAATGTTCTAAAGCAGCCACACATTTCACAGAGTCACACAGAGTCACGCAGGCAGAGATACTCGGAAACATTGTATACCCACATATATAACCACAGGCAACAGAAGACACGGAACTAACCATCCTTTATAGACTTTGGCAATTTCCATTAGTTTCTCTGTGTTTATTTAGAGAATAAATTCCCCTTGGTGGTCTGACACTGCATAATTAATTATGTTTATTGACACTGAGCTTAGGCTACTAGTCAAGTGTTCTCACATTAAACATTGCACAAGAGCGTCAACAGGGTTTTTTACTGTTAAAGATGAAGATAGCCAAAAAAGAACATGCTTTTAAACCCACCCTTGCCCACAGTTGTAGTTTGGGAAGTACAGAGTAAGTGAAGTTTTCTACAGAATGGGTCTGTGGGCTGCTCTGTTTCTGTTACTAGCACCACGCTATCTTCCAGCCTATGTGCTACTTTCAAAGTTTGTATGTGTTCACTTTATCAGGCTTTCAAATTCTACTTCCCTAACAGCAAAATCTTATCTCTGAAGGTTAGTAAACATACTTCATCACAAGCAGCAAAGCTTTCATATCTCGTACTGGGAATCATCCATACCGTTATGTTTTAACAGGTGGCTGCGTAGTGAGTGTTAAGCAAAGAAACACTTACTTGCATAACATCCTTTCTGCATTTTTATATAAGCACAAACCAAGAAGCACACACTGCTAGAGAACAGAATGATTTTGGTGCATATCAGATTTTTCAGATTTCTTTACCAAGTACAGTTTAAATATCTCATCCCTTCCCTCTTCCCCTTTGCTTATATGTCATCTAAACTTCAAATTCAACAAAAGAACAACCCACCAAACACTTTTTTTACAGGTGCAGCAAGCTTTGTGAGTTTGGCTGAAAGCACAAGGTTCCAATTTGTCGGGTCTGCTACTCATGAAGCCTCAACCAGTGCTCTGCTTTGGCTTGCAAAGGAGTCAATGCTAAGCACCGAGAAGCAAAACCCATCTTGTCACAGCACTACCTTCATCAATAAACTGAAACAGATAGAGGACTATGAAACAGAGAAAGCTTCTATCAGCTTGACCAAGAGAAAAGATACCAGCCAAACATATCTGTGTCATTAAACAAAGGCTTTTTCCAACAGACACAGTCAATGCTGTCAGCTGGCTTCCAACCTGCACAGTACTCAATGCACTGACTGCAGTAACTCATTGTGATCTATGCCTGCAAACCAGAGGTCACTGAAGTTATGCTACAGCTTGTTAGGGTCTAATACAGGTAGAGTTTCACTTGTAGTAGTTGCCCCAGCTAATGACAGAGTCACAGACTACATGTGTACCCTAAGAAATGTTTTTGTACCTAGTTCTCAAAGTAAATGTAATGTAAAAACCAAAAATGTCCATTACTAGCCTCACTCAGTTTGCAGTACAGCGGAAAAATCTGAACTGGCAATTCTGATCGACTTCTATTTCCCAGTACTAAGCGGAAGACCATACATGTTAGATTTAAATCACAAAAGAACACAACTGTCCTCAAAAAAATCCTTGCAACTTCACTCAGGTTCCACAGGCAGGGAGAGAATGTGGGAAAAATCCCCCTCAGCTAGGTTTTGTGGTGGGAGTGGGGTAGAGTGTTCTTCATTCATTTAATGGACCTCCAAGTAACACGGTACCACCGCTGACCAGCGTATCTCATCTGCCTTTTCCTATCACATCCCCACGCTCTCTTGTGCTTCTCTTCCCTGCTGCCCCATCAGGAAGAAACCTTCCAGTGTTGGACCATCTTCCCCACAAATCCCCTTCCTGCAGCAGTTAAGGCGCCACAGAAAGGGATGGGGAAGCACATAAAGCATTAAAGGCAAACATTACAAACAGCACTGGCAGCAACATTTGGCCCCAATGCCTTGAAATCTCCTCCTACCAATTTCCTCCAAGTACCAGTTCGTATATAGTACCCCTTGAATTATTTTATACTACTAAATGTACTGTGCCTTCATCATATTATGGCCTAGTTCCTCAATATTTTCCAATTAAAACAGGATGAAAACTCACTGTTCAAAAACTTCTTTCTCTCTGCAAGGAAATGAAAAAAATAGATATTTTTTCCTCATTCCAATTGACTTTTAGTCTTTTGAGGCAATTACTTGAGTCAGACAAAATCTGATATAGCACCAGTGACTAAAAAGAATAATGGTAATTGTCATTATTTAGCTTTTGAGTATTATAATGCACTAGATGTAAAACTTAATAGACATTTCATTCTCTACTGAAGGTCAGCCATCTCTGAGGCAACTCTCAACAAACAAACAGGAACATTTTCATCGCTTTAGAATAATAAGTTTAGCGTGGAGAAAAGCTTTAAGTGTATTTTTGACAAACATGCCCAACATGAGACAAGCAAATCACACATGTATATATAGGGATTTAAAAAAAAACAGAGGACTTTTCGTAAAATGTGCTTTACAAAACTACAGAAGAAACCCACCTTTATAACTGCATGATAATAAAGATAGCCCGATAGATTAGCGTTTTTCCCCCACTACAGTAGACTTTTTGGTCTTTTTAGGTGATAGGGAGAAGGGAAGAGAAGTTTGACGGACAAAGTAGGAACCAAGAACAATAAAGATCTAACATTAGCAGTGGGTGAAGGATAAATATCTACAAAGGTTCATGAGCAAAACTGAAGTGACATTGCAAACACTGCAAGCAAATAAACATTAGGGAGATTAAAAATGCAAACCAGCAAGCCTTAGAGAAGCATCAGTGAAACCACTAACGAAAAACCTCCCCACACTACAGCCAACTCCGAGAAACCCGTTTTCAAAGAACAAGAGCAGATAGTTTTTCCTATTCAAAGAGAAAGGCGCCAAGACATCCCACAGTTTTTATTCAAGAAGCTTGACAAGAATTTTTAAACTTAGTGTTGCATAACTACAAGAAGTCATCCACTGAAATAAATTCATTTTAAGTAAAAATGTATTTACTAACATTTCCTATTCTTCTTCCTCCACTGTTGGTTTTTTTTTTTTTTGTTTTTTTTTTTAATTTCAATATGGCAAGAAAGTTTCAGAAGATCAGGTTTGGAAAGAATACTGAATTAAATATCGTTGTGTAATTTTTCAAGAAAAGCAATTAAATGGGACTGGCTAAAACAAAACAAAACCTAACTGAAAACAAAAAAAGGGCAAATTGTGGCAAGGAAGAAAAGCAGCAACTTCTAGGTTTCAACAGATTGCATAATCTTAGTACCACTTCCAACAAAAACAGAATTAAAGAAACTAAAGGAATAATAAAATTTGTAAGAAGATAAGGGTGGTTACAAATTCCAGCAAAACAGACGATCCATTCATCTCCATCTGACCTAAGTTTCCAATTAAAGCAGAAGGGAGAAACTGGCTTGTCTATCAGTATTGTTAAAGGCTAAATAGTTAAGAGGTTTTGAGTCAATACATAAGATGAAAGGAGACAGCATAAAACTCAGGTAACACATACATGCAAAAAAGAGACACAAATAAAATGTGATTCCTGTAAGTCGCAAAATCCCCACAATCCCGACCACATTTTTCACAAGTCAAGTTGCAATGCTTATACATATTTTTCTGTCTGGAAAGTTAAATTCTAAGGACCTAAATGTATTAAACTGCACAACACAGCATAGCCTGTAGAACAACAAAAGAAAACAAGAAAGAAAAAGAAATTACCACAATCGCTATCTAGCCAAGTGGTTGGATTTCACTGGAGTACACAAGTGAAAATGACATATTGCACACACCGGATTTTTAGAGTTAGATCTACCCCTCCAGAACAGTATTTGCATTACAGTAAATCCAACATATGGATGAGCAGACTTTGGTGTGTCATATGACAGTACCAAGGACAAAGATATGTCTTGTGCCCAGCAGCCAAGCCGCGCAAAACCAGATGATGAGAATGAGCCTACGGACTGGAAACACAAAGAAACAAACCTTAGGAAGTTGTACTAATGAGACTGGGAGTCTCTTTTCCTTTTTTTCCCCCGTAGACATCACAGCAAAGTAGTTTTCAGAAGAGATCTGAGGAGAACAGTGAAGTGTTTTGCCAAGATTAAAGGGAGAATTCCTACCTGTGTTAGGGAGGAACAAGGGAGAAAGCAGAAAGACGCTGTTTACAGAGTCTCTATCTGTCAGGGAAGCCTAATGGGGGCAGGTGGAGGCAGCAAGCAAACCCTCATTGCTGAATCGGATGGGGAGACTGGGAAAATAGAGGCAAGAAGATTATGTTTCAGCAGGGAGAACAGGAGTGGAAGGAAGGATGGGTAAGGGGAACACAGTCAAACTAGCGTGTAGAGGAAAACACAACTTCAGAGAGCTGTCAGCACAGCACCACCACACTTGTGAAAGCCAGAGAAAAATCCTGTTACACTAAATTGAGATTCGAAAGGAGGGAGAGATGTTTGCCTGTTAAAACAATTATGTTATAGGACAGGATGAAAATGGCCATACCTCACAGAAAGTATGTCAAAACTCTGCAAGATTCGGACCTTTTTATTTTATTTTTTTTTTTTTTTACATGTCTTCACATTCAGAATTTGGAAGGAAAGGCTGATACTGTGGCTGGAAGGACTGGGAATGGAGATGAAAATGGTTTCAAGAACATGAAGTTTGATTTATTACCTTAATGGAGGCTTACTGTGCAATATAGGAATTACATGCAAGAATATGTCATTGCAAAAACCCCCCTCATTTACAGTTATTATTAAATAAAAAAAATCTATGTTACTATCCACATTTAATCACAGTGACTATTAAGGAACAAGAACAAATTCTGAATCTCTGCCAACACCAACATTTTCCTTTACTACAGAAGTGCGCCTTAAATGGAAGTAACACACAAAGAAAAATAAGGGAGTTTTTGTCAGTCATGCCAGATGACTGTCGATAAAAAAATGCTCAGAATTTATTAACAGATTTTAAAATATTTTTTCTTCTACGTTTCAAAGAATAGATGTCTCAGAAGTCTAAATACAGAAGCAAGTGGGGATTTTTTAAAAAAATTCTTTTTTCATTTATTGTTAAGAACTTCCAAAGCACAGAAGGTCCTTTTCCTAAAATCTTAATGTATCAAATAGTTTAACGAATCCCATAGAAATCCTTCATGTTATGCAAAGTACTGTCCTTGAAAGTTTTTGTTGTTACTATCTTTTAGCCCACAACATTAGGATTTCTTATGATTAGCTGAGAACTATAAGGCAAGCCCTAAAAAAAAAAAAAAAAAATCCCTGGCAACTGTCAACATCACAGCAAAAATCAAGAATTTTAAAGAAACCTAGTAAAGATGCAAAGAGGTGTCTAAGAGACGTATGAACCCGTCCAAATACACAGCTCCCCCTGCAATTAAGGAGACACTCCTGAGGACACCTGGGGGTGTCTGAACACCTTCTACAAATCAGCCTCTAAGGATATGTCTGAGCGTACTTTGCACCTGTAGTCCTCATCAACGTCAACTTGGTATTGTGGGCTTTTGGCACCTCTAAAATCCTACACATTTAATTCACTTCTGATTACCTCCATCTGTGCACATTTATTCTTGTATAAAAGTATCTCATCTCTGTTTATAGTTTAAACCACAAGCCTGGACCTTGGGCTCACACATGGAGACAGGAATACTAACAGCAATTTATAAAAGAGTAGGAGTGAGGACTGAATTTTTCAACATCAGCTTTTTCTTTTTTTCCCCCTGTCCTTCTTGATGTGCTAAAGCAGAAAAATACAAAAAGAAAAAAAAAAGAAAATTTCTTTAGGATTTGGTATATTATACTTGCTATATTTGGAAAGTCAATTTAAGTCACAGCTGAAAGTCAAGAATTCATAAGAAAATCTTGATAATTGAGAACCGTTACTGAAAGTTATCTTTTCAACTACTTCTTGTGATTTAAACATTGAAAAACTGAGGGAACCCACATTTTACAGATTCCCAATTATCCTCATAACAATAAATCACAGATTACTGCTCTGCTTTTTATATTTTATCAGTTTTCTACCTGAATTTAGGATATTTTTGTAGTCATATAGTATATATTTTTATATGCCACAAATACATTCATAATATATATTCTACATTTATCCATATATAAATACAAATGAATGCAAAAATAGTTCTAATACAGACTAACATCCCAAATGAATGAATAATCTGAGGAGAAAAGAAAATATATATGTGATGAAAGTCATGGGAAGTCATTTTCCACCACTTCTGTTTTGAGGGGCTGGTCAAAAGCTGTTTAATTTTGGTATTCAGGAAAACCTGATCAGTTCAAGGACTATCTATTCTCATAAGAAGTGTATATATTTAGTAAATTCTCTCTTGGCATCATCTTCAGAACATTCATATTAACAGATGGAATAAAAATGTGGCTCACAGGTAGGACAGACCGACCTTTTAGGACAAGACTCATTTAACCCACGGGCAGATGGGAGAGTGTACTTTAGGAACACTGCAAATTTGTCACCAGTTCAGTAAAAGTTTCTCTGGGTCAGTCACTCAAACCTGAAGACCTAACAGTGTTTTATAACTTCCTCAAATCCTGCAGACTCTTAATAAATTCAATAAAATATATTTATTACACCCAGGACTTCTTCACCAAAATGGTAGTAAGCTGCCCCTGCAGGAGAATTTGTTGCTATTTCTACAGTTGACAACGTGGCCTTCTTGAAAACAGGAGAAGACTGATAAAGATCCTGCAGGGGCTGCACCAGGCAGACTGCTGTTGTGTTTTCTGGAAACTCATTAGCAATGCACAGCTGATGCCATGAAGTGACAATGACTGCCCTGAGGGATCGGAAACGGGTTGCAGTCAAGGTAAGAAGAAAAAAATTAGAAGACAAACATTAAAAAACATCTTACCCTTTGCAAACTGAGGCAGATTTACTTAACAGTAGAAGGAGGTGAACGGGTTATCACCGAAAAGGTTATCAAGCACTGGAACAGGCTGCCCAGGTAAGTGGTTGAGTCACCACCGCTGGAGGTATTTAAAAGATGTATAGACCTAGTGTTTGGGGACATGGTTTAGTGGTGGACTTGGTACTGTTAGGTTAACGATTGGACTTGATGGTCTTAAGGGTCTTTTCCAACTGAAGAGATTCTATGATTCTATCTATGACTTCCCTGGTGGGTTCTCTGAGAGGCCTACTTCAGAGGGCTGGATACATGTTACAGTGAGTGGCCAGAGGAACTGTACCAAGATTAGCTTTCTTTAGAAATGCCAGAGAATTAGAAATGAAGAGATGGCTTGACTACTTGCATGTTAGGTAAAGGAGGCTATTTTCACTTTGAAGCAGTTGCAAGAGCTCCCAGTTACTTCAGGAGGACACAGTGCTACCCAGCACGGATATGAATTCTAGTCTGCGTGCTCAGAGTATTAGCTAGCAATACGCTCTTAGTAAGTAATTGCAAAAAACTATTAGCCCTTACCACCATCAGTGCTGATGAACATGACAGTCACAGCCTTACAGGTTAGCGTGAGGAGTCAGAGCTCACGGGTGCTTTCTGTTGGGCTCCAACCAATACACAGTAGGCCAGCCTTACTCTTATGGTTCATGAAATTAGTAGACTGGCTACCCAAAACTCACTAATGTGAAAGCTATCCTCAACTACTTCAGTGCATTTTGTCAGAGGATATAAAAACTAGAAAGCTACCTAGAAATGCAAAACATTATTTTGAAGGTACACAGGTTTATTGTTGGATTACTTACAAAGAATTACATATATGCACAGTTGATTTCTGTTAAAAATTAATCTGTTCTTTTTCCAATAATTCATTTGCTCTTGAATAGGGAATTATCAATGCTGGGTGTTCACAGGGACATGAAGAAAAAAAAAAAAAAAAAAAAAAAAAAAAAAAAGAAATATAGCTGGTACCAAGTACAGATTCAGTCCAAAATAGTTAGAAGTTGGTCTAAGGAAAAGGATTGTATCATTTAAAAACAGAACTTTAAAAAAAAAAAAAATCATGGCTTGCAACAATTTAAGAAGCAATAATTTCCATCAGTAAGAAATCCATCTGAAGATGCTACTCAACTTAAAGAAGTGCATTTGTTTACTGAGAAAATAAAGACTAATACAAAAATGATCTCCACTCACACGTTTTTATTTCTTTTTTTTTGTTAAGTAATGAAAATAGCAGAGAGTTTCATTTAGGAAAATAAAACATAATACATTGAGTGATTACACTGATAACACTCGAGAAGAAGAACCCACCATTGAATGCACTTCAGGCTCTTTTATAAAAGATCATTAGCAATGTACTACTCTGCAGCAGTAGAAGAAGTAGTATGACCTAAAAGCAGCATTTCTCTCTTTACATTTATGTTTTCAGCATTACACCTGATCTCTTCATCATCCTTTAACTCCTACTGCAATGCCTGGTGATGACCCATTGTTACAGCCTTGCAAAGTGACCGAGCAAGTCCTTAAATTTCTTCTTTTTTTTTTTAAGTAAGATCGGAAAAAAAATAAACTAGCTCTTTTCAACTTCTTTAAAACTCATTCATTTAGCTGAACATGGACAAAATGTTTCTCACTGCAAAAACTGCTTGTTTTCAAACACCTGTGAAGTGGTAATTTACATAAAAGCAAGATAAATTTTGACTGTAGGATTTCGTATTATTTTTGAAATGGCAGTTGGCCTTTTCTCCCCTTGCCCCTTTAAGTATTTAATTACCTTAGTGTACTGATACACTGAGCCACTAAAGAATCATTATGTAAATCCCATGCAACACACATTCATTACATCCACTTTAAGATTTAATATTAAAATATAACAAGGATTTTAAAGTATTCTGATTTTAGATTTAGATCACGTTTTTCTCCACTGCTGTAAAGTTTTTTTTGGCTTAGGAAGGGACTAATTTGATTATTTTTGAAGTAAGTCCGTTAAACAATTCGCATAAATACTACAAGGTTTGTGACAGTACTCAGACATGCTGATATGTATTTGGAATACATGCAACCACTTAAGAGGACTGATGCTCTTCATGACAGCTTTTATATTCAAATGTATCTTAAAAAATTATCTTAAAGCATCTTGTCTTGTCAAGGGGCACCATCAAGATGAGTGTGGCCTTGTTTTCTTTACACCCTCCAACCTGAGATTTATAAACATAAATAAGATTCCCCCAAAGCTTCCCTTCTCCAGGCTGAACAGTCCCAACTCTCTCAACCTCTCCTCCCATGCCAGATGCTCCAGTCCCTTAACAGGTATAACCCCTCCAGTGAAAAGTTCAGTAGGTGAGCCAACTCATTTTGACAACCACTCAAATCTTAACACTTCAAATCTGCCACACCATCCAAAATGGTGTACATGAACATGGATATTCTAGAAGTATCCATAAACATTGCGGAAGCAATTTAGTGAATATTCCTGCTAGCATGGCATCATTTGTGAAAAACCAACACTATTCTTAACATTTAAATAGTACTTAAATACACTAGAATATGAAATGCTAAGCATAAAATGACTCAGGGTTTGAGGATGATTTGAAGTTTTAACTCTACTGTTAACTGTGCAGGTGTTTTAAAAAACTGTAGGTATTTTAATGCTGCTCACACTTACTTGAAAAATTATATTGTTACTGCCATAAGTGTACATTTGCCCATCTCTGAAGCCATGATTTGCTGTTAGTGAAATATTTTAACACAGTTGTAAATACCAAAGAACAGCATCAATATTAGTCTATATGTAACTAGACTCAGAGTTAGTAACACCAGCAGTAGTCAGCATCTACCCAAGTGAGAATATACACATTGGAGACAAGTCCAAAGTACCAAGCTGGCATATTGTATGGACTTTTTAAAGGCTTACTAAAACTTCAAAGAATAAATGAATAAGTGTCACGCTTCAAATATCTATTCCAAGCATCTTATGTGCTTCACACACAGTTGCTTTTACTAACACCCTGTACAGATAAAGAATTTTGGAACCAGTACCACAGTTCTTACAACCATGAACTAGAAAAAGTCATTAAAATCTTGCAAAACTTTTTTTTTTTGCAAGCAACAAGCATCCCTTCGTCAACAAAATTTCTACCAAGCATCAGATGCAAGTAAATGTATTTTGGCCACAAACCTTGGCTGCATTTAGCCAAGTAAATGACACGAGTCTTCTGAAATTGCTTTGAAAGAACTGTATCCCCAGTATGAAAGAAAGGATAGTTATAGACATTACTCCACTCAACAGCTTTCCATAATTACAGTATTTTATCAATGAAATTTTATGCAGGTTACTACAAAGCCCATTCTGTTTCCCAGACAGTCTCAGAATACATTGCACAGTATCATTAAGTAAGTGTATGAAAAGCATCGACTTTCATCTTAAGCAATTAAAGACAAGTTTGGTCATTTCTCATATTTAACCTTAGGTGTACTCTATTCTGTTGTTGCCTTATTTCCAGTCCTTTTCTAAACAGCAATCCACCCAATGACTTTCAACAGTGCCTTCTTTCAGGTACCTTCATCTTCAGAGAAGGATTCTGGTTTTCCTGTGTTGCCTTGTAAGTAAGACTTCAAAATTCTGCTTTAAAAAGTCTCTTCCTAAGTATCCATACAACTATGCACTCTTCAGGAATATCCTGGAAATGAGTAGAACCTGACAAGCAGCTCTTAAGACAGGCAGAGATCTCCCCTAGTGTAATGAATGCGCTTAATCCCATGCATCCACATACAAATTAAGTCAAGACCATTCCCACAGCCTCCTTTTGATGCTTCTCAATCTGAATTGTGATTAAAAAAAAATAAAAAAATTATCCAAACAACTTGCGTATCTAGACAGCATAGGCTCTTTC
>NW_009260274.1:310973-330500 GCF_000687185.1 Egretta garzetta | reverse complement strand
CATTTCAAAACCAGGTAAATAAAGAGCAGAAAGCTGAAGCTCTGAGATTTACACAATATTCAGATGGGCTGTATACAGATAATTAAATAAGTTTGCCAAATCTTTACAGCTTCAGCTTTTTCAGATTTAGAAAACTTTCACAAATTAATCAAGGTCTGCAAATATTTGATATTATTTATTTCTATATTGTGGGAGCAAATAAAACCCACAAGTGATATACAGAAACTGGAGAGGAAAGAGGAAGATGAGAAGGAAGACGACACGGGCAGTTGTTAAGACAGTTCTGAAGGACTGAAGGAAGCACAGAAAGCCTCAGTGACAGAGAATGCTCCATCTACCCCAACAGCTGTTTGATGAGCGGTAGCTGAATCAGTTTCTTCCCTGAAAGCACCATAAATAACTCTCAAGGGTTGGTGTGGAAGGCAACAGGAAGGAAAAGGGGGGGGGGAAGATAAAAACCACACTGATCTGCAGAACTGCAAAATTTGTCTTGACTTGCGTGGGAGAACTCTTGGGAGTTAGTTGCTCTCTTTCTCTGTTAACACTGCCCACAGAACTGCAGCCTTTTCTGCTTTCAGGAGACAAGAGCATGATTATAACTGTGTGTGCTAGGATGCAGGGCTGTCACGTAAGGCATGACATCGCCCATGCGAATGCAACATCCTCCTACTCCCCTCCCTTTCACTTCAGCCCTCATTACCAATGAGACGGAGACCTCACCAAGCCGTCATGGGAATCTTCTGTGTAACAACAATAGAAGAGGTTTCAGTATCCAAAGAACGTATTGTGAGAGCTCTTTTGAGGCCGTAAATCTTGGGGCAGGGGGGGCCCCACAGAAATTTACATCAAGCTCAGTCCGATATATGCCCTTTCACTTAGAAGGACAAAACCTACTCAAATTAGCATGCCACATCAGCAACAAAACCAGTTCGAGCAGTATTTTCAATAAAACATAGTATTAGTCATACATATTACACTACTAGTGCAAATTCTTGCTTCTTCACCTTGCTTTCACTTCCCATCAAAAGGCATGCAACAAAAAGGAAACGAAATAGCTATAGGAGCTACAATCCTACATATATAACACACTGACGTTCAAGCTACAATAGCCTTTATTTTTCTGTTTCTTTACACTTTTTATGAAGTTTAATAAAAATTCACAAAGGTGACCTCATACATAGGACTGGTAAGCATTTTGGACTCAATCTGTAGAAACAGGTGACAAAAAGCTTACCTTCCAAATTAACACACAAACCAGATGGCAACCCCACACTAAGTGTGGAATTGAAGAACTAGGTTCTCTGCCATACGTTACAAGCACATGAAAGCAAATGCTAACAAGGAGAAAACATCTGGAACACAGTGTTTATATATGGAACACAGCTGTTGACTAAGCAAATGGAACTGTGAATTTGTATTTGTTAGTTTATCTATAGTCTGGCCTGCTATGCAAACAGCTACACAGCAACATGAAAACCCAGAAGGAAAGGCTCCAAACATTTTTGGGGCAACAGGTACGCCATGCTTTTCCATAACTCTTTTAGAGCGTGTGCAAAATTAACAACTTTAATGAAAAATTTACCCTCTGTTTAAGCATTAAAGAAAAATAGCACTTTTTAAATCCATGCACGCAGAAAATCATTATGTCAAAGAGAGCCACAGCACAAGGCAGTTTGCAATAAGCAAACAATCCTTTGCTTTTTCTGTACACTTTCCAGTTGTCATTCTAAAGCAAAACAGGAAGAATTTAAGGACCTGCCAGTTTTCAGATGAAAATCCTATTCCTAACCAGGATTAGCTGGTAACCTAAAAATATCAACCGGTAATCTCCAAAAGTCGTAAGTTCATGTACCCCACAAAGTCCTATACCAATCACTAACTAAAAGAAATTAGGTCAGAATGCAAATCAGATCACACTAGAGTGGCATCAATCTTATTTCAGAGCTGTCATGCTTTAAATCTTTTATAGTTTCCACATAAATTATTAAAACCAGAGGAGATCTTTCTATGAACAGAGACTAACCGAAAGTGACATTCCAGTTTAATGTTACAGTTTTAAAAAGGCATATCAAAAAGTTTATCTTCAGTCACTTAAGACAGCCTGTAAATGTAACCTCTGTCAAGCAAACAAACAAAAGCTATCTACCCAGCTGCTTTAGGGTTTCCTTAAAATGATCTGAGATCAGGTGGCAGTACTTGACCCTGCAATCTGACAATAGAGTTTCTTTCTTGACCAAATTCTGTGCCTACTTTCTAGCAGATTGACATACCCTACCCACAAAACCAGAGAAGCTGTTCCTATTTCAATTCCACACATCTACAATCTCATCTCACAGATGAGCTGCATACTGGAACTTGAGAGATGTACTATATGACTCAGCCACTGGCCTGCTATACCTGTACCTTCCCACATCTTATTTGCTCTATATAAAATATAATAAACAGCATATAATCTTTGAAATTTATTGACGTAAACCATGCAAAAATCATTGATAACTGTAGGGCTGTGGCAGTTGGAGCTGGCATTACTGTCTGTATCAACAGAGTTGGACCTCAAATCTGTTAAAATAAATCAGTGTGAAGTTTTAGCCTCAAAGAGTTCAGTTCCACTTAACTGGAATTTACAACAACAGACACCCTGTACAAAAGCTTCCAGTGTCATTTACCAACAGACACATTATCTGCTTATTATTACAACCTGCTACTGTAAAGTACTGAGACTTTTTATTATATTATCAATTGATAAAATCTTATTGAGTGATAAATATCAAGTGATTGATCAATTGGTCAAATGATTGATGCAAATGACTTTCTGTACTATAGCCTAGTTTCCTTTTCACAATGCCAACAGCCTTCTGAGATGCAGACTTCAGGATCTTACCTACACATAAAGTATTTGAGCATATTACAGTAATTTGCATCTGGAAATCATCAGCTGCACTATTACAGAAGTGGCCACTTCAGCTTATGCTGTTATGCTCCAGATCTTGACTGACTGCCACTTGGGCAAAAGAACACAAAGATTCAGAGAAAGCATCTCATTGGTACTGTGTTCCCAGAAGCGGCATCACTGACTTACTGACAATTATCACCATTGCACCTATTGCTTTTAAACTTGGTACAGGACATTGACGGACACTGCTGACGAGGAGAGGCAGGTAGTAGCTATGACCAGAAAAAAGTTTCAGCTACAGCTTTTAGATATAGGCTGTCTCTTTCCATAATGAGAAGCAGCATGCTATCCAAGTCCTATGACATCTTCAACTATAAAATTCACACTTTATCTACAAACTTGTCACCAAAACCAAGCCAACTTGATAACTAATGACAGCAAGACAGTTTAACACTCTTATTTTGACTAATTTTACGGTGACATTTATGAGCTGTAATGAGCTACACGAATCAGTGGCATAAACCTACTTAACACATAATGCACTACAGGGCAAAATAAGTGGTTTGGCTGCTAATTAAACAATACTTTAATTTTTTGCCATGCAGAATAAACCTCTTATTAAATATCATCATTTTTGACTTGTTATATAACAAATTTCTGTCTATCCCTGGCTGAGTTACAATAAACAATCACAAGTCTATAGACTGGCAATTCCTTTGGGAAGGGACATTTATTGACTGCAGTTTCAGAAAATACAGAAAATGTCATGAGAAAAGCCAAGCAAAATCTTCACTCCTCACAAAGAACCACAACAAACACCCAAAACAAACAAAAAAAATCCCAAAACCCTAACCAATGATTTAACCGGTGGCTACTGCCTCATCTTTGCTAGCAGACACAAGCTCCCTTTCCTCATGTGCTCTGAGCCCATCAGAAACTAAAGTATTGTCAGCGTAACCTAGAACATGAACAAATGCTCTGCAAACACAGGGTGCAACCAGAAGACACAGTTCTCCTTCTGCTTGGGTCAATATCAGTTGTGCAAATTGCAGTGAACAAGCAGGAGGTTTGACTTTGTTCTGTTTTTTTCTCCCTTGAACCATCTCTGCTAATCTAATCTGCAGTCCTCAGTCATTCTGGATCAAGAGAAATGCAAATATCTTCTTGGGAACCCAAACTCACAGGCATATAATATCACACCGCTTAACTCTGAGCATGCCGACAAACCAATTTTGCATATTCTTGTTACAGGCAATGTAGAGAAATCTGACTTCTCTTCATATCACGATCTAGTAGTGCTGCATAAAAACCAAACAAACACTGCTATGAAGACACTAGAATTAGCTTCAAGCTCCCTCGTGATAGGATATTATAGATATGAGAGGATAAAGCAAACAAAAACAGCCAACACAAACTGAGTGTGAATGCAAGGTGCAATGAAGCTCTGTGTGACCCAACTTACATAGCCTGTCATGGAAAACAGAAGTGCGAGGCCTTCTTCCTAACAAAATGGACTGACAAAAAGGTTTTCCAGGACAGTTACATTTCCTTGCTGCCAGAGCTCTCCTGCTTGGCTTTTCACTCATGTTCAAAAACTAGAGGAGAATTTCCACAGAAAGAGTTAAACTTACATCTTTTCCTCTTCTCTCCCCACCTCCTCCGGGGCTACAGATAAATCATAAAAGCTTAGGCAACTATAAAAGCCATCAACAAAAGACAGAGAGGAATACAATTAAATAAACCCAGTAATGTAAAACCCAGGGCAGGCAATTGAACACTGTATCCCAGGGTTGATTTCAATATAAGCAAGGTAGCGAGAGCATCATGTTACAATCTAAGCCTCAAGAGCAAGTTTCTTTAGACGCTCATATCAAAACATTCATTTTCTAATGCAGGAAAATAAAGCAGCCCAAAGGTCCAGCTGAAATATGGCTCTTCTAGTAACCATCTAACATTTGTTCACTGTTAAAAGCTTGACCCACATTGTTAATGCTTATAATGTTACAAAGCATTAGGCCTCCATGACTTGCTTACCTCATTTTGGTAATGGGTACCACAAGAGTAATGTTTCTCTTCAAAAAAAGAAGAAACTTCTAAAATATCTTGTCAGCTCTACCCAAATTAGTATTCTTCAAAAGGATCACAGAGATTTTCATTAAAGTTCCGGAAGAGTACAGGTCCTGTGATCCTACAGCTACTACTTATGGGTTTACCCTTGAAGAAAGTACTGCCAGTGACAGAGCAACTGAGTGGGATAACTCTAAAACAACCCTAACATTTCCCAGTAGTTACATCATATTTGTTATGAATCAAAACCATTTTACTAATGCTAATGTCAGAATTCTCGTTTGACACAAAATCCGCAGAACTTTGTTACCACAACTGTGAAGCATTAATTAGACCTTCAGTACTCTAACAGCTTTCTGATCGGCAATACTTAAAGGACTGCTTTTACAAAGCATGGATGCTCCTTAATAAGAGGTCAAATGAGTCAACTTACAAAGACCAGCTAATCAAATATGTGCCAATATCCTGAAAACATATGAGTGGATGTGTGCCAGCCCTATTTCAAAGAAAGCTACTGTGGAAGTCATAACTAAGTCTTCCTCCTAATCACAAACATGCAACTTTCTTTACTCCTGGAAATGTGTATTCAGAATTTAAGGGTGGGGGAAGAAGGAGATGAAAAAAACCATACATGACTATTTTCTGCCAAGGGCAAAACCATCAGGAGTTCTAAAAAGGACTGGGATGACTGAACATTTTAGAGGAGGACGTTCAAAGCATATTCGGCAAAAATCCACTAAGAACTCAGAAGTCAAAGGGAACATCCACAACTGTGATAAATGCTCCATTTAAAAAAATAATAATCAGGGCAACTACAGAGGAAAGAACGCACACACATAAGGGAATAGGACCAGACAGAAGAAAATAGTTGGGAGAATATCAAGATCTTTAGATTCAAATTGGAAAACAGATTTGCTTCACCTTCTCTCATTTCTCTTGAACTGTTATTAACCTGTAATGTATTTTGCATCTTTGTAGTAATGCTCTTTCAGAACCAATGTTTAAATTAACTAGGATTTACCAAATGCTTTAAGTACATAATCTAATGTTAGATAGCTATTCCAAAGTAAAGTTAGTGGGTAGTTACTGTTTAGTGGGTAGTTAACATTAGTGGGTAGTTTTGCCATACTCATAATTAAGGCTGGGGGGGAAGGCTTTTTTGTAACTAAAACAAAGAATAGTGAGGTTTTATCTACGTATTTCTTTGAAGGTCATCATAATAGGCCATAACAAAATAATTTTGATCACCTAGGTTAAAATCTGATGAATTGTAAATAAAGATCACAACTGCTTGTATCTGAGCCGAAGTACTTATGCTGGGGAAAAAAGTATACATCCACCATCTGGTGCACAGTAATTATAGAAATTAAAACCGCATTTCTGTGGCCTGCCTTTAACAATTTTTACTGATACAGTAATACTTGATCTTCTTAGGGAACATAATCTAAACTCATGCTGGTAGATCATCATAGGACTATCCACTGTATGGCGTAAGCAGTTCATTAAGCTGGGATCTTTAAAAACACTTGCTTGCTCCCTAGTAATAACGGAAACAGTTTCTGCAGTTTTACGTCATGCCGTTAAATTTAATCCACAGTCAAGGCAAGTTAATTTCACACCTGCTGAGCGATATCCTGATGGATGGCACCACAGCAGGTCATTAATTTTCTTTCCTTTTGATTAATTTCACGCCATACACTGGCCACAGTCTTTTGAGTTACGATGTCTGAGCTCAATGCTTAATTCCTGTAAAGGACTAAATCGTTTTTTGACTGCTTGCCAAAATGCAAAGAACCCAGATGTGACAGAAGTGAAAGGAAGATTCACTAGGCTTGGCATTGAACTCTGACACTGCTACAGGTGTGGCAGGACACTCTCACTCAGCAGTATATTTTAAGTGCGTTCCTTCTTGAGCATAGCCTTAAAGCAAAAATTCTGGATACTCCTTACTTTTGAGGTATTGCTTATAAAAAAATTCTGCAGCATCAGTGGAGCCGATAGCAGTGACTACTGAAACAACTGAGAAGTTAAAAATTAGCCTTTTTTTGCCACAGAAACCCTCCCACCATTTAGTTACTGACTTTACACCCAATAAAGTATAAAGATACCTAATAAGGTATAAAGATTTACCAACACTACCGTATCTCCTGTTTTCAGATAAAAATCAAGATTACATGGGGTGAAAGAAGGGGACGGGAAAGGTAACCTTCAGAGATGACAACAGCAGCCACTGTGGCCACTACTGCACAAGGGGAAGTTGCAAGCCCCAGAACTGTTGGGGAACAGGCTAATCTCACCCCACACTTCTCATCCTACTGCTCCAAGGCACGCACTCTCACACCGGCCTTGTGCTAGACGTGTCAGATCAACAGTTCCCTCGATGAGCTGATTCAGATCGCAAAACCAAAAGAAGCCTTTTCCTGACATTGGTTTTCCGCTTGGTTTGCAAACCAAGCTGTCTAACAGATGGGGCAGGTGCGTATCGGGGTTAGTGAAAACGAAAATGAGAAATGGTATCTTTTGGTAGCAAAGAGCTGTTTAGTTTACCTTTCATTCCCCTTTCAGGGAGTGATTCAAAGCTTTGTCCTCTGTATTGACTATGGAAGGACCTGACGTTCCTAAACTCAAATTAGTGTGTGTTTTTATCCCTTCTTTTCCTTTTCTCCACGCTCCCCAATATCCTGCAGCACAGCTAGTATTAAGGAACCATTAGTGCTTGTAATTCATTCAAAGCTTTGTCTTTTGTTCTTACTTCCCAGTAGTGCTTCCCGATATAGTATGAGCAAATTTTTAGTCTCTTCCTAATCATGAAGAATAATAATTTAGAAAACAAAAAAATCGGTTGTGCTTACCAGCAGCCATTTTTGGTAACAGAAGCCACTGCAGTGAAACTGAAATAGTGGAGAGAATGAAGGGGAAAACGGTTCTGTGATTCAATAAGTGTAAACCACAAACAACACGTGATTCGGTATGCACGGCTTAAATTTCTGAACGTGACAGGCAGAGGCCAGGAAGACATGAGCTATTCTGGATCCATCTGTGCCAGCTGTCTTCTCCAACCAGAAGTCATTGCCTCCTCACATCTGCCCACAGACTTAAACTGAGTGTTCCCTAGACATTTCAGTCAAAATAAGTTGGGCAAGAAGTAATTTGCTATTTTAACTACAAAGCTGGTCTGGTTATTTTGATTAGCATAGTTCAGACAGTATAAACTGGCCTTTCCATCAAGACGGCAGGAATCTTTTCTACCATCGTTCTGTTGTCCTCTTCTGGTTCAGCATACTGACACTGTGACTTACTATCAAATACTTGATCAAAGGCTCCGCATAAAGCTTGAGTGGATGCTCATTTGATGTTTATTATAATGGTTACCTGTTTATTTGCCAACATGCAGTTTTCAGCATGAACTGAAAAATTTTACTGTCAACTCCTATAAAGAACTTAACTACAGGATGAACTAGAAGCTAGATTAACAGGATTTAGCTGCTGAATGGAAAGTCAAAGTAAATTATCTCAATCATCAGAAGTTGCAAGCTGGATTTTTTGGACACAACTCCCATTGCTGGCAACCAATTACGCCAATTCTGACAGTCAGGAGCATCAAATGAAGAGCTACAGTATGAACATTCTTTACAGCAGTATGTACTTTTTCCTCATCATTGCATGGTTCCCATTATGAATGGGATGAACATTTCAGTCCTTTCCCCAATTACTCAAAACAGAGTATAAAAAAAATAGTTTGATGTCTACATTTTTGGATGTTTACAGGACACATAGGTGCACTTTCCTTTGTGTCTCAGCTCTAAAGGGCTGCTGAAGAAGCCATTCCCTTTCTACTTAAAAACCTCTCTGTAGCTGTTATCTCTCAGGACTCCTTCTCTTACCGAAGCATGCAATCATTCTCCTCTTTCCTCAGTCTGGCCTTCTTCAGATTCTTCCAGCTGGTGCTTCAGGAAAGAACAACAACAACAAAAAAGAACACCAACCAAACCCATAACTAAGTCACACAGGCCATAGCCCTCAAACTCTTACAACTTCCTCTCCTTCCCTGAAAAGGGTGGTATTTTCAAAGAGGAGAAACTTAACGTTCCTGTATATCATTTGAAACCAGAAAACAAAAGAACCCCAACTCTCATGCAAGGTCTTAAGTGTTTTTTTCTCCATCTCACACACATAATAAAAGAATTAAGGTGAAATTTCCCCTAAGTGCATAGATTAATGCTTACAAGATCCCTTTAATTGTTAGAGCAATTTGTAAACTAAAACCAAAGTGCAATAAAGAATGAATTTTAAATTGCTATATGTTTGCATATATTCATTATGCACGTCACCATATGTCAGGCAGAATCTCTGAAGGTAAATCTCAAATCAGTGATTACCACTGAAGCAACATGATGGAGAATAAAGTAGACAAGTAATATATTTAGCTTCATCCTATCTTTGTCCCTGGAGAAAAGTGTTCCTTCTAGTGTGAGAAGGGGAGGAGAAAAAATCCTTATGTGGTGTGTTAAAAAAAAAAAAAAACCAAACCAACCACACACTAGAAAATGAAGGCATGTTTTTCCCCAACACTGATGACCCACTTTAAACAGTGTTATATAACTATAAAATGAGATTATATTTGCCTTGCCATGGAATTAATCTTATGTTTTTCAGTCTGAAGCAAATCAGAGGGCTATTTTCCTCACCTGCCTACCACAGTCTTCTAAACTTTCTCAGTTTAAGTAATTCTGTCTCTCTCCATCTTTTCAAATCAATAAAAAGACAAATCTGGTCAGGAAATTTTGCACTTGGCTTAACTGTGCAAGGTTTGTATAATCTAAAACTATGTAGCTATGTTTAATACCTGTTACCCTCTTCTTATATTTTCATCAGTCCTGGAACCCTGGAATTCCACTATGCATGCTCTTTGGCATGTTCTCAAGCATGCACACTGAGCCTTACTCCCTCCAGTGCTGGGAACACAAGTCAGTTTCTTAGAAAACTTTAGTACAAACTAAAGCATTGTCATCAAATGAGATCCAGAAATGGATCCACTTCAGTATGCATCCTCTAAAAGGGCACATAAAACAACATTAGCAAATCTCTTTGCCACTGCACTAGAAACCAGCCTAGATGTTATTCATAGTTGTGTGGATGGAAGAGGAGAAAAGAAAAACAGGTCCCTTTAGCAGAAAATTTTGCAGTGTACAACTAAAAGCTCCTTCACACACTACAGAGATTAATATGATTTGAAAACACCACACATGTACAACAAAGTATCCATATATTTGTCAAATATTATCTGAATCACAGGGACGAGATTTCTAAGGCAGCTAAATCACACTTCCATTCAAACACATTAGCTTAGTTATCCAGTTAGTTCTCTAGTGTTTCAACAGGATAAATGCATTATAAGCAATATAAACGTAAGCATCAAGGCTTCCTTCCTCCTTCCCCCCAACATAAAAAAAAAAAAAAAGGCTCTAAAAATATCTCTAGTTATAGTAAGTGGTGCCATTAACAGCTGAAAATCAGCTGCTAAGGCTATAATCTAGGTAACATCTTTCCACTGTAGCTGCATCCTAAACTCTAGCCAACAACTACAGCAGGGCATGTGTTACTGCAAACCTTTTTAGCACCCTAAACCTAAATGGTTTCTGAAATCAGAAAGGAAATTCGATAGGCATTATTGTCCATCTCTAGAATGGTGACAGTGAAAAACTGTATTTTGAGCTAACGGGAAAATTAGGAGACTTCTCAGGAGAAACACAGTGATAGAAGGCTTGCCTCAAAAGCAGCTTCCATTAGTAGCAAGGGTGACATTTGGTTGCAGTATACCATACACTCTACCTAATATTTAATTAGGTGAAGAGCTCTTAGAAGACACTTGGTATCAAAAGTGCAAGCCCAGTACAATTATTTCTACTTGCTGATTTTCTTCTGGACCTCCAGAACATGTTCAGCATCCATTCACCCAGCTTGCATCAGGAAATATCTTCCCAGAACCAAGTTCATGCTAGCTAGGTAAAGGCACAAGACGTAATAACAACCCACAACTCTAAGACATGAATACTCATCTATAAATATGTACAAAAAAAAAAAAAGCATTCAGACAATCTTTTTGAAAGTTATTACAATCCAGCAGATAATGTAAATGCATATAAGGCTGCCAAAAAGATCACTTACAGCTCTGAGCAGAATTTAAATGGTCTTGAAACAGTACTGTAGTACTAGCAGAGAGGAAAAGAGAGACCACTATACTGACACTACCACAGCTGAATGGATTTCTTTACTGTTTAGTCATAGCTAATGAAGAGAAAAAAAGGCAGAGGAACAGATTTTGTAATATTATGAAAATACTAATTCCTTTCTACTCACTGGGGAAATGTGCTGGCAAACACATCTTTAAAAGATAAGTTGGTACAAAAAGCCTTTCTCTTTTAGACTCTATATCACTGGGCTACATTGATTTATCTTTGTAACAGCCAGGATTTGACAGATAACCTGCAGATAACTATTTAAGGCATTATCTTAAGCACATTTCAACATCCAGAGCAGTCCATTTGGTTTGTAAGCTACAACCACAAGGATCCAACACAGACTACCCTACCACTGTATCATATCTTAGCTTACTGGCTTACACCTCTGTTCCACTGCAGAAAGTAGATAAACCTGTATTTGAGCCACATGCATGCAGAGGATAACAGTATCTCTAATTAGAGGCAGGGAAAAAACAAACCCCAACAGTAGTCAGTCACTCGAGTTCATTAGGTCTGGTCTTAAAGAGAACTGTTCGTGCTAATAGCCTGACAAAAGAAAGAATGTATTTATTCAACAACATTTCCCTCTCTATTTCAGAGGGATATGATATTTCTTTCTACAGCTTTGTATCGCTCAATAGCTTCCAGGCTTTACTCCAACTTAGGCTGCTGTTTTAACGCTGAGTTTGGACTCAACACATGACTTGATGTTTAAGTCTGAAGAATGCTTTGGAAATAATCTCTATGCTCTTATAGTACCTATCTCAATCCAAAATTATTACTGCATACACTTATTTTGGCATATGACTTTTGAGTGGCTTTCATTTATTTTCCAAACCTTAGAAAATACCTCTCCCATTAACTGCATTGTTCCTGCTCTTCATAATCAAGTCTGCTTTACATTAGAGAGCAGTACCCAACCAGTTAATTTTAATGACTCCGTAAGAACTTCACCATCGCTATCACCAGATCTTCCTCTACCTATCATCCTGTAAGATGCTTTAGAATTGGAATGATTTTTCCTTCCTTTAGTTTAAAAAATAAAAAGTAACCCCAACTACTGCTTCAGGGCTCTAAGTATCTAGCTGCTACAACATTCACAGTGCCATATTAGACACCTAAAATCTGTATGCAATGAGAGTTGAAAGAGGGACTCAAAAAAGCCAGCTTACAAAAAAAGCATCTTAATTAGGAAAAGACAATAGTTAGCATGGATTTACCAAAAATTTCAGAAGACAGTATTCAAAAAGTTGTCTAAATTCAGATTTATTTGATGCCTTGTTCTGTTCAGCTTTCCTAAGTTCTAAATTGTCTCAGTGGTCTGTTAAAGTAGCAAACTTACATTTTCTCCATAATATTTTCATTTGTTTATCCTGGTTGGCTTTTTTTTCGGGGGGTATAACAACAGCCTTCTAAGAAATTCCTATACAAACATTCAGAATAATCAAGCCTAATATGTTATTGTAATAACATATTGAATATATTAGCAAAAATACAGAAGTCAATTCTGGTGTAAATAAACCCCAGGGAAGAAAAGTCTGCAGATCCAGACAAACTACAGGACACTCAGCAATCGCTCACCTCTTCAATGTGCTATTTTCATTTTCTGTAGATTCAAAGCTTGTGCAACATGGGCAGAGAGTCAGACCTTCAGTAAAAATGGCCTCAATCATTACAGACAGTTGCTTGAGGTCATTTGAAAAAGCCACATCAGAAAAAAGACAAGAAAGAGGATCTGTGTGAAAGAGGTATTGATGTGAAAGAGGTAAAGATGCAAGATCAACTGGCCTTCTGAAGGCATGCAATCCTTGCCTGAAATTATCTGTTTTGATAATTAGGTGGTGAGTGATCCAACAGAAAGGTTCTAGTTCATCTTGTATCTATTATTAGTTGGTTATAACAAAGACTCACCAAAATTGCACATACATCATTCAGAGACTTCATCAACTTTGACTTAATTTTACAGAAAAAAATCCATCCAGGTTTGCTGGGTGGGTTGGGCGAGATGAGGAGTTCTGCTTCAGTCCAATTCTAGAAGTCAATGAGTTCAGTAAATAAGTACATTTCCTAAATGATGTAATAAAGAAGCAGGTTACACAAACATGAGAAAGAATTTCAGAAGTACACTTTGGGGGATGGGAAGGAATGCATGAGGTAAAGCTTAAATGTAATGTATATGAAAAAATTTCAAGTCATATGATAAAATCTCATCCTTGAAGATTAGATGCTTGGAGAAAAAAGGCATTCAGAAGTCTGGATTAAGAAGATGATTTTGCTTCTTTCTGAGCACAGCAGAGGATACTCAAAAAACTTCTCACACATAACTGAAATCTAGCTTGACCAACAAGAAAACAAAAAACCCAAACCCAAAATAAGCATACATAGAATTGAGACAGCTGAACTTTACCACATCTGCTAAATAAGATCCTATATTCACTAACATCTTCACAGTCTAGTGTAAGGCTGTTGCCAGTGCTGAGCAGAACTGAAAATACATATGCTGCCTGCTTATCTCCTGAAGGCCAAATGAAAAGAGAGCACAACATGATTAGCCCTTCAGTTTTTTTAGAATGTGGAAGAGCAGAGGCAGTGGTAATAGCAATAATTAAGTAGCAGTGACAAAGAAAACATGCTTCAAATTACACAAAATAGAGGAGGAAGGAGACAGACACAAGCCAACACGGAAAGAAAAATATGACCAAAACCCTGAAACCTATTACACAGTATTCTGGAGAATTTCTAACACTTGTCCCTATTTTTTTTTTTTAATTATTTTTAATAATTTTTACCACTCAAACACTAGTATGCTTCATGTGATATTCTGAAGAAATTTGTATAAGGAAAAAAAGACCTTAACAAAGTAATAAATTGGACAACTGTCAGCAGTGCACTCAGCCACACATACAAGCCAAGCAAAAAAAAAGTATGCTAATAACATTTGACAGATTTCTTCCTCCATTTGTCAAATGCAAGGATGACAGAGCTGGTCAATACAAAATAAACAACGAAAAGTTTTTAATCCTGCCTTTTTGTGGCCCTGACAAACACTTTTATCCTGAACAACAGGCTTGATGCCCACAGTATAGGGAAGGTGGACATGCTGAGTGCTGTAAGGTTCCTAGAGTAATCTCTGCAAAACTAAAATGCTGCATCAGCCGCCTTTTTAATAAAATGCCAAATTTTAGTTATTTAAAGAATAAGGTGGGTGGCTATTTAAAAATACTCTGTAACTTGTGAAAGGGCAAGAGTACACCTTCATTAAAAACTCTTTTCATAATACAGATCCAAAATCAATAGGGTGAAATCTGAGTTGTATATCAGGAATGTATATGGAGAGAAGGTTTTTTTGTTTGGTTGTTGTTTTTTCTTTTTTTTAAATTGGGATAAAAAACCATAAAAATGTACATTGATCGTACTTAAGTAAGTCTTTTCGGAAAAAAGACATTAATTTGCTAGATAAAACTGGGGCCATTTGACCTACTGGATGGAGCATTAACGAATATTAACCCTCTGTTAACCTAACATTTTACAGAGTAATAAGAACACAATCTTCTAAATTAGACTGATGTTTAAACACACTAAGCCAGCACAGCCACTGAAAAAAGCATCTTTATCCCTCTCCAACCTCCTTCCCCAACCTATATGACCAAAAGGTGAAGAGGGCTAGGGAATGTTGTCATTCCGAAACATGAACGGCCAAATGCCAGAAAGCCATTTACAGCCACAACAGTTTGTCAGCCAGTTCGCTGCACTGCCACATAAATGCACTAATAGCAAATGGGGAAAGTTAGGTGTGAGGGCAAGAGATTAGTATGAAGGCACAAATTTTATCGAACTGCAGTCTTTGTGAAGACCAGGAAGACTAATGACAGTCCCACGTAAAAGCACCAGCAAATGCTGGTGTTAACTCTCCTCTGATCAGAGCACAGAACATTTGATTAGCATAAGGTGCTATGAATTATAAAACGGCGTTATAAGATTACTGAGTTACACAGAGTATTCTGAACACCATATTGTGAAGTACCAGATTATCGGTTGGGCAACAGAATTCAGGTTTGCCATATCCAACAGGAACAATACTCAAAGGCAGAACAAGACTTGAGGTACAAACATTCTGAGTAGAGACAAAGACAATTCCAACAAACCAGAGTGCTAATGGTGGATGGGGAAAAAAAAAAAAAAAAATCAGTTGTTCAAATACACGGGATATTGGTTTACATTCTTTCAACCCCAAATTATGAGAAATTAGATTCTTCAGATCTTCATCCAACACCCCTTTTCAGGTCTAAGAAATGCAAAATTTATGTAGAATAGCTTTCCCCATATATTTAATTTATAATACTACTTTTCAAGTACAGCTTTTTTAAAAGGTATCTTTTTTTTCCATTTATAAGACTCACTGTTTTCTTTGCTCTAGATGTGGCCACATGCATGCCAATATCTTAGTATGTAAGAACGTGTTCTTAGGCATGTTTCAAGTAGCTTAGTCAATACCAGCATTCTTCTGTAACATCACACAGCGCACAAGCTATGCATCCGGTACATACAGAAACTACTATGTCAGGAAATGAATCAAGGTACAAAGACTTTAATAGAAGCTGAACAGAAGCTAAACCTGTTGCAAGCTTTTGCTCTGCATCAGCCAGTACAGCCCTCAAAGGAAAGTTTAAGTGCACACTTGGGCCTTACTGTACTAGTTTCAATATACAGATCCAGAGGTTTAAATAGCATCAACTCAAGAAGTGCTTAAGTAAACTGCAATATGCCTTTTACAGCAGTACAGAACTTTACCCACTGCACTTAAATTCTAATTACATCATTACAAAAATCCGTTCCTTTCACTACAGGCCAATGGCACACTGAAACTACTGCAGGTGACATACTGACAGCATTGAAACAACTGCTCGTTCACTGGACATTCAGCAGCCAGCACGGATCAACTAGTGAACTAAAATTCCAACCTCCCAGTGGGCAAGTCTTATTTTAACAGAATTTCACCTCAGCTGCTAGTAAGCAGTGATTTGTAATGGAGTCCAGCAGAGATGCCAAAACCTTAATCATCTTCCAGCCTGAAGCTCTTCCTTGCTCCCTCAAATATTCTTAAACTTAGCGTGGTGAGAATTTTGGTAAGACGGGTTAGGTGAAAGTTACTGTAAACTTTTCCTCAAAGGAATCATGCATTGTCCTATATGGGTATCAATCCAGAACCCAAGGACAGTCACTTAAGAGACTCAAATATTTCATAAAGGTCAACAACTGGGGCCATAAAGTGAGTTAGATAAGCTTCCCCAGAAGCTTCAAACCACCACGATCTAGATTCAGACATCTATTAAATCACTTCGTCACACACTCATGCAACTCAGTTTCATTTCTCACACCATTAAAAAGTCAGATGCTTTTATTTTGCTGATTATCCAATTGCTTGAACATATGACTGCCAAGCTACTGGAAAAAATCTGGGAAAGTGTTCCAACAAGAACTACAGACTACTATCTTATGTATAAGGACACTCTGTATTTCTCTTTCAAGAGAAGTTACGACATCAAAATAAAGAAATTTTTTTTTTCTAGAACTGACTTATAAATAAGCTCAACTGGTATCTAAGAAAACAGCTATTAGAAATAACAATCTAATATTTTAAAGTATAACCATAACATATTCATTTAACTTGATTACAGGCTCTTAAAATTGGACTAAGCATCCAGAACTGGTTGACTTTATCTATAGAAAAATAGCTGTTAGCTAGAGAAGAAAAACCACTGGAAGCATCTGCAGCATTCTCCTCCTGCATGCTTTTTTCCAGTCTAGTAAAGTAGCTGCATAACACAAATAGATGTTAAGTGTAAACAGAATGATACTGCATTTCACCATGTTCTTGGAGAATCAATAATACTGATTGAGAAACTGCACTTCATGAAGAGAAATAGAGGGAGGGAAACTGTTCATTTTTACAAGAACTTACAAAAACAAATCAATGTGCTAAGGAACTGATTGGAATAATGTAGCTTTAATAATCTGGTCAAATATCCTGTACAGTCTAGGCTGAGCTCTGAGTGGTAAAGATTGAGAAATCTTTGTGTCTTTTTTTCACCCTCTACAGAGTGTTCCACATCCTTTTCCTGTTCTGTCAGATCAGGAAACACAAACACTGATTTCACTGACAGAATCCTACCAAAATACAGGAGTGACAGTTCTTAATTAAATCTAAGGAGAAAGAAAACCATTAGATATTCTAATTTAGCTTTATGTCTATTCAAATTTAAAGCCCAATTTCTAAATTTAGTTTGACTTCCACACAGTTGAGTTCTTCAAAAGCCCCTATAGAACAATCCATTTTGTTCAGTCCTCCAAATATTTTTTCCAGATTTTTTCCTGATCTCTCTGCAACTTTTCTCTACAATCCCTGCAAGAGGCACATATTTTAACATTTCCTACCTTAAATTCCATCAACATACAGAGACTGAGAAATAGTTATTTTTCTGCTCCTAATCACTGCTTGTGAGTACACCTCAAAGACCTCCACCACCCGAGCATCAAATTGGGGCCTTACTTGGACTGCTTGCCCACTTGTTTTTTAAACATCTTACTGCTACCCAAGGAATAGCTATTCATTTTGCAGCCCCTCTTCCTGCCAAAATCATCTCTGAATCCACCGTATGCCTACCACTAGCCAAATGCATTTTTGTCAGGATTGTTAGAATGTTACAAAACCTCAGGTGCTGGAGTGTTCTGGAGGTGTCTCTGGATTTTTTTTATTTTTTTTTTTTTTTTGGTACGTGTGTACCTGTGCGTAGGTGAAGTAGGTGGGAAAGTTTGTATCCACATACAATGTATTAGTACCTACAGAGAACACTGTTATCAAGCTCCTTTAACTTTACTGCAGGAGTTTGCCAAATAGGTGTGAAAGTTTCTATGTTAAGAATATTACAGGTTTTTTCTAGGCATGAAATACATGTCTGCTTAGTTTCTCTTTTTTTCAGGGAGAAAGCTCCTTGTCAAGCGGCTCAGAAATTCCAAGATGAGGTAAGCAAACAAAGACACAGCAAGATAATACTCTATATTTTTAGGAAAAGGGGGCCCATTTTAACATGCGATTCATACCAAAGCAAGACAGAAAGAAAACTCATCCTAAGAATCAGAATGATGAAGATCTGGTTGTCGCTGTTTGCTGAATACTTCTAGACAGACTTGCCATTTTCCCTTTTTATTGCTAGTTTAATTATTAAAACCAGCAACTTCTAATTACATCTAGACAGAAATGGGCAATTCAAACCAACATTGGGAGAAATGAACTATTTCACCATTCATGTTACTTGGAGTAAGGCATTAGTACTGGAAGCATTTCTTTGAGGCAGAAATAGCCTTCACACTACAGTGTACGGAAACAGCATGGGACTGTCATTCTACAGTTAGGTCACGCAAACAGTTTCATTCAGGATTCAATACAATCATGTTACAATGTCTTGGTATAGAATGAATAAACGATGTCAAACCTGGATAACTACTAGGTTAGAAACATTTCTCACATTTATTCTAGGTTTTGGGTTTGTTTTTTTTAAACAAGCTTTTCAGAAAAAGTAATCAATTGGTACGTGTGATACAGCAGTCTAACGGTACAGCATAAAACTTTCTCAAGAGCAACTTAAAGGTAGTATTTTTACTCTTCTTAATCTACAACGTAGAAAATTAATGCACATACTGTACTTTAACAGGACCTATCAAGGAAGACTCATGGAAGTTATTTAAAAGCTTGTTAGGAAGTAGAAGACCTGTTCAAAGATTTTTGCTATGAATACCATATCAAAAATATTCAAAGTTTTGAACATGTAGACAAGTCTCCCATAACTGATACTGTCTCCCATAGCTCAAGAAGTGTGGGTTGGATGAGTGGACAGTGAGGTGGATCGAGAACTGGCTGAATGGCAGGGCTCAGAGGGTTCTGATCAGTGGGGCAGAGTCCAGTTGGAGGCTGGTAGTTAGTAGAGTTCCCCAGGGCTCAGTACTCGGCCCAGTCTTGTTCAACTTATTCATCAATGACCTGGACGAGGAGACAGAGCGTACCCTCAGCAAGTTCGCTGATGACACAAAACTGGGAGGAGTGGCTGATACGCCGGAAGGCTGCGCTGCCATTCAGCGGGACCTGGACAGGCTGGAGAGTTGGGCGGAGAAGAACCTGATGAAGTTCAGCAAAGGCAAGTGTCGAGTGCTGCACCTGGGGAGGTCAAACTACATGCACCAGTACAGGCTGGGGGCTGACCTGCTGGAAAGCAGCTCTGCCGAGAGGGACCTGGGAGTCCTGGTGGATGACAAGCTGACCATGAGCCA
>NW_009260274.1:305967-310699 GCF_000687185.1 Egretta garzetta | reverse complement strand
GGAGCACTGGAAGAGGGTGCCTAGGGGGGCTGTGGAGTCTCCTTCTCTGGAGATAATCAAAGCCTGCCTGGATGAAGTCCTGTGTAACATGCTCTAGGAGAACCTGCTTTAGCAGGGGGGCTGGACTAGATGATCTCCCAAGGTCCCTTCCAACCCTTGCCATTCTGTGATTCTTTGAAGTTTTACATGACAAATGAAACATTTCAGATAGATCATCTTCAATCAAAACACAAAGTCATTTTACAAAAAAAGGTCAGAATAGCAGAGTTACATGGGGTCCTTAATACCTGAAATTATCTTTCAGGCATATCACGTGCATACTACTGTTATGATCTGCAGAGTTCAAGGGAAACTTCCAAAAACTGCATTGAAGCTTCACTGAACTGCATCAGCTCTCTGCAGCAAAGGAACACACACAGAGTAAGCAAGGAAGGGGACCAAGGAAAAATAAAAAAATAAATAAAATAAAAAAAAGAGAGGACAGGGATAAGACACAGCTTTTAAACCCAGGAGAACTACAGTCTAAGTGCATATATACAGATAGCTTTGTACTAACAAGGATTTTCTGTCTTCTGTAAGACTGCATTAAGCCACTTTAGTCACACATATTGAGGACAAGAGGACTATCACATAACGTGATAGAGTCCAAAGGTTCGGTATCTTGAGATGTCTCATGTCCAAAACACATCCAAATCACAAAATATAACCTTAGGCAGGAATGATAATTCACTGCAGCTTGTACCTTTTATGACAACTTAGAACATACATAGAATCATTGAGGCCGGAAAAGATCTTTAAGATCATCAAGTCCAACCATAAACTTAACACTATCTAGTTTATCGCTAAACCATGTCCCTAAGCGCCACGTCTGCCTCCAGGGATGCTGACTCCACCACCTCCCTGTTCCAATGCTTGACAGCCCTTTCAGTGAAGATATTATTCCTAACAACCAACTTATTACTTGATTAGCAGCTTCCCGAAAATGCTTTGCTAGGACCTCAATACAGGTAATTTATATAACTTGTGCATGTACAACTTATCTGTTTCCTAGGGAAGGAAGGAACACAACCTTAACTGGCAATGGAAAGGAAGCAGCAATAAACTTAATTACCTAACTCTAACATGAGTGAAGAAAATATTTTAGTTATCAAGCTATTTCAGGGAAATGTAACTACAAGGAATACATTATATGGCAAAAATTTATATACAGAGAAATGCAACAAACTAGATGATCTGTGAGCCACAACCAATAAAAGTAAAATCAGGTTCTGCCTGCTACTTGTAACCTACGAAAATCCCTTTGTCTAAAGGTCAAGGTCAAAAGAGGTGGTTGACAGCTTTCAAAGATTACAGCTTTTATCAGGATATAAAAATCAGTAAGACAAACGTCAGTAGGTTAGACTAATAATCAAGGTTAAACAGTTCGGAATGCCTGTGGGATGTATGAAGAAACACAGTTAGCTAACAGGAATAAGAAGACCTTGTGAGACTCAAAGGGCCAGGATCACAGGATTCTTTGCTCATACAAACCATAAATAATAAATCAAATGAACCACAGCATTGACTTAAGCTTTCCTCCTGAAAAGGACTTTGCTACTTAAGGTACTCTAAGAAAGAATCCCTGTCCCCCAAACTAATTTTCTCTTCTCTCTCTCTCTGACTGCAGTGCCTCCCTAGTACGCAAGCTGCCACAGACATATGGAAATACCATCATTTTAGCAGTTCTTCAAAGGAGCTACATCCTGGCCTGAGTGCATGCATGGACTTCGGGCTTGAAGTCCACCTGATTAAAGCAGACAAGACTTCTCCTTGTTGGAAGGCAAGAACAAAACCCCACAAATTCATCTCAAGACCACTGAACTATTCCAGCTGGAATAAAAGAATAAGGCTATCCACCCTGATAATAGTTTGCATGTTTTTTTTTTATTTTGTTTAAGTGGATGTGCATATGTGGTATATGAAATGCAGAGATGCATAAATACTAACTCGGCAAAAGTAGAGAGGAAGAAAGAATGACCTTATTCCACTCCAATCAGTTAAGAATTTTTTGAAATTGAAGATGCAGTAATAGCAAAACTGCTTGATTTCTAAAAGTTTCCACTCATCAGATTCCCAGCTGATTACCACTGTGCAGCGTGTTCATTTCCTTTAGCAGATGCTTCCGACGTTCGTTACCCAGAGTTGCTACTGGAGTACTGCTGTGGTTCCAAACCGGGCTAAGCAAAAGAGTTCCGCATACACTTTGGGAATAACGTGACATAAATGAAAATACTATCAGAACCTGGGTTTTTTGATATTCATCACACTGTATTTCCTTCCACCATCTATGTAAGAGACTAAGCATACACTAAGTCAGACAATCTGTTGGCAAATAAACGTAATGTTTCCCACTGAATCTCCCTTATTACTGCTTTTCCTATCAGTAAAACTGAACTAATCTTCCCATTCTCTCATGAAACACTAAGACAGTCTCTGTAGATCTCAGTCTGCTCAAAACACGAACACTGCATTCACGTAAGCCTTCAAAACACCTACCACACAGCTAATAATCAAGTTACTGTATCAGTGAAGGGCAGTTAATGCCAACTACTCCTGAAGTTCTATTAAAATTTTAGAGCCAAGATGAGAAAGAAAATTGCATACTAAGCTATTTTATTAAACAGAAGCAAAAGCAGACTGAACTTTTTAGATGAAAGCAGCATACAATGCCAAAACCATAACCTTGCAAACAAAATAAAAAAAGTAATAATTTCAAACTTCAAGGGAAATGAGTGGTTCTAATAAAATTCTACATAGTATCTCAAGCACAGAAGTTGATGGTATAAAGCTTTTTATTATTATTATTATTTTTAAGGGAGAAGAAGGGAATCTGGTTGGAGGGAGATGACTTAAAATTGGAGAGCAACTGTCTTTATTTTAAGTCAATTTAGGAATTTGGAACACTTCATTATTTTGCCAGGTTCTATTTCATGAAGCAGACTGAGGATTTTTGGTAATTCACACCCAGTGTTGCTGACTGCTTCCTAAGTTTTGGGATCTTCTTACATTCAGTACTCAGTTACTTTGTCTTTCAGGATCTTTTCAGTCCAGGCTGTATAAGCTGCCTTCCTCCTGGACAGCAAGATTAATTTATCACCCAGAGAAGCAGCAGCACATGTTCTTATTTAATCCTTATTCTGCTCATACAAAATAAATCCATATTCTATATAAGAACAACAGAAAACAGTCCGCATACATTAAATTCTGAAGAGCAGCCATTCCTTTCAGTAAACATACTGCTCCATGGGCCATTTTAATTACTTACTTATTCCCTACATCATCTCATACAGGTGAAGGAGCAGGAAGCAGTAGTGAAAGCTATCTCATACGTAACAAAACCACCAGGAAAAAAAAGGTGGAGATTTTTTCCCCTACTATTAGGCTTGCTACAGCCACCAGTAATTATGTGAACTGTGGGTGTTGCAGTAAGCAGAGCTTCTCATGAAGAACAGTCAGAGACATTACACAGAGATGAAGAAGGAAAAAGGTAAATCACCCATTCAGACTAAATTGCACTCAGTGTCCCCAGGCAAAATGGTTTCAATAATAAATAACAAGAACTAACCAGTTCCTCCTTTTTTGAAAGCTTTTCAGTCTTTTATGAAATGGTAAAAGTATTTTGAAAGAACTGAGATCACCTCATTGATTTGGGAGTAAAAGACATACCCCTAGCCCACAAACAACTTCAAATGCTGTCCTCCTGAGGATAAAGATTAACAGATACAGTACCAGACACTCCTTCCACCTTACTTGCATTTTCTACACACAAGGCTGTTTGCTGAGATAAAGCACTTGCACTGCACTAAGTCAAAATTCATTCCTGTATTTAGGATTATGAGTCATGCCGTTGAAAAAGCCATCATACTATTTCATGGGGACAAGGTGACAGAGCTTTTTAGACAAATAAGACTGTGTAGTAGAATAACATGAATCTCAAGAGCGAACCTTCATTTAAAGGGCCTTCACTTCTTGCTGCAGTTATCAAGACCTAACGCAAGAATGAAGAATTCATTCTCCCAAGTTGACTGACCACAATGCCACAAAGAGAAATATGCACTCAGAAGATGAGATTGATATTGTACCACACCTGGGAAAGATGGATTCTATGCTCCCTACGTTAACAGTGAAGAAAGCCTCTACCAAAATTTAGTTCCTCAAAACTGAGGGTCATTTATTTACCCCTAAATATACTAAAAAGTAAGGTGAACTTAAATAGTTGCTGAAACTCAAGGGAAACAATACAACTGGCCCCCAAATTCTTGATTAATGTAGGTCTGCACACCTATGCAATCAGATCAGGTCAGCCACTGCTTTTCACGGAAAGATAAATCCCTAGGATCAAACCACAAGATGATGTTGATGTGTAAGAAATACTGAACCTGGCAAATGAAGAGAATCGTTATGTCCAAACTAAAGCTCAACGCACCTCTGGTGAAAAAGTAATAGACATGGCAGACCAAAGCACAGCTGGCACAGAGAGGGCAGTTTTCGGGAACCTTTTTCTCAAATTCACTTCCTAGAGGTTTACGAAGTCTGAAGAGGAAACAAAACCAGCACCGCGCGGAACGGAGGGCTCGTAAACCGGATCGTAACGGGGAGATTTCAACGGACTTTCGCCCGGGATTCATCCTCCCCTCCGCGGCAGAACTTGCCACCCGCGCTTCGGTAAAGCCTCCGCCGGCGCGGCTCCGTC
>NW_009260274.1:301773-304719 GCF_000687185.1 Egretta garzetta | reverse complement strand
GAAGAGCGCTGGCTGATCGCGCGCCCCGAAGCAGCTTCCTAAGAGCCCTCCTCCGCCTTCCCCGGGCTCGTCCGCCAAAACCTTCACAGCCCCGACAGGCACGTAAGGTTAGGCGCGGATCTGGCCTTTGGTAGCAGCTGCGGTTTTGGCTGCACGAGGTGGACGTATTACATCAGCTAACATTTTTCTAAGCGTCAGGAACACTCAGGTTTTTGTGCCAGAAGTTGCAGGGCATTCATCTGCTTCTTAGGCTGTCTTTAGAACACACTCTGCAAGCTGCTAGAGCTTCAGTGTTTGGGAGCCATTAGAGCAAAGGAAGATAATGTCTTTTTGTAATGAGAAGATGACTGTATTTTGTAGTGGCGAGACAGTTCTCTGTTTAGCACACCTTCTGAAGAACCGTGTTTTCCCAAGCCTGCATACACCGATTTAGAGGTATCTGATAGAAGATGAGTGACATCTTGTGGCCAATCCTGCTCCCTTAGCATTGATAGAGGCTTCTTTCATAAGGGATAGATCAAGATCAAAGTAAAAAAAAATATGTTTCTGCTTACTTCTACAACCTAATATAAGTTAAAGGATGAATAGGTATAGCTTGTAATAAGCTGCAGAACTTAGATCAATATCCGTTACACTATCCTTCACATGCCATGAATCATCAGAAAATGGTTACAGAAAAACCAAATCAAGTAAATGGGTATGGTTTTGGTGACAATTCACAAAAATCTCTGCTAGTGTCCGGTGCTATTCATTTTGGGTTTCTCCACACAGGACAGAAAACTGTGATGCATACAATGCATGCCAAAGGATACTTGTTTGTACCCATAAGGCATCCACAATAATGCTGTGCAGTTTGGATTTTCGCTTTCCACCCAGCATTATGCTGTGTTCCCGGTTAGAAATTCACGGGCATTTAATGAGAGGTTGGATATTTGAAAATTTTGCAAGGCACTGAATGATCAAAGCCTTGGACCTTTTTCTGTGTAAGGTGGGTAACTTTTTAAAAGATCTGCTATCATTTGCACTGTTTGTGGAACAGGCTCTTTCACAGAGAAACAAAGCAGGTGAAATAACAGCTTTGATTCTTTTCCATTTATTATGCTTTTAATTTAGGAAGCTCAGGTGAAGGAGCTGGCCTAGTACTGCAGTCACTTTTGAGTTTGAAATCATCCGTTATAGAAATATACATCAGAAAATAACAACAGTGGTCTCCTAGCAGAGCTCTTACTGAAGGGAACAGTAGATCTGATTAGCTAACAGCTTTCCAATTGAAGCGTACCAACCAGATCCTCCATTCAGGAATAGGAAGTTACAATGCGTATTTTGCAGTATGTATGTATCCGATATAGCTAAATGAAAAAATACGGCAGAGATGAGCAAGCTACATGCATTGAATAAGGAAGTGAAAGCTACATAGGAGAGTGGGCTCCCTGCTCAAGGAATGTTCCCTGGGGAAAGGTTGGATTCTTGGAGCATAGGGAGCAAGAGACTGAGAGAAGAGAGAAGAACATAAGCCCCTGCAGCATTAAAGTATTGGAATCTGAGAGCAACCTGGCACTTACGTGCTTATTCCTCATTTTAATGTGTAACAAGTAGGCCAGCAATTATTCATATTTAGCTATCTCAAGCTTGTCCCACATTCAGCATGAAGCTCACACAGTTAAAGCTTCACCCATCTGCTTGTTCCACCAGAAGAGAGTGTGGGTGGAGGCCCCAGGTGAGGCCCATTAGGACCATTAAGGCCTGTTAATGCAATCAGGGCCCTGATGCTGGTATTTCATCTTGCTTGTCTGCATTTCAGAGCCACAGGCTCTCTCCAGCTCCAGGACTCCTTGTGCTGATCTCATCACCCTTGGGTACAGGGAGGAATGGTGTGGAAGTGCTACACTGCAATTCAGGGTGCTTCCAAAGGGTGCCCAGTCTGTTCAGGGAACTGCCAGGAAGTATGCTTTCCAGAGGTGGTCACCCTCTACCACATGACACCACCTGTGCTTCCCCAGTGTCACCACACCTATAGCTGCCCTACATACAAACACATCCTGTAAGCCAACATTAAATGATTAAAGAAGATAAGTTGGTAGGTCTGTTAGATGTGTGAAAATGCCTAAACATTGTATGAGGCTGAGACTGAGGATCTTGGCTATACCTGTTGTTAGTGGAGAACTTTTGGGTTACTCTGAGGTCTGTCTTATTAATGAGGAAGAGACTTCTGGTAGAGACATTCAATATATCATGTACTGATGCTGGTTTTCTGTTTGATTTTTGTGTCCAAAAGTTGTGGGTACCGCCCTGCCCTGAGTGGATAACAAAATCCCCTTTGTGTGATTGTGTGCCAGTCACAGTTTTGGATTAGTAGAGAGCTTGGGCAGACTAGGTTAAGAAGTCCCATCTATACTAACTTCTACTTGCTTACTGTAACTCAACACAAAAGGACAGAAGTAATTCTTAGAAGACATTGAGTGCAGTGGGACTGTTTGAGGATTGTTTATGTTGTGAAACCTATTTTCCTGCATTTCTCTATACTGACTTTTGGAGAATTCTGATTATGTGGGTGATCAGTGGGTGATAACCTAATGCAGAGAAGGCACCAGTGCTAACTCCAGAATTGCTTAATGTCCCCTTTAAAGTAGTTTACTTGTTGAATTTTCCATCTCTGTTTTTTCAAAGAATAAACTGCTGTAATGTGGAGTCGCGTCTAGAACAGAAGAATTCTGTGATTATTCACAGACAAGACCTACATAAACCTTTCCTTAGGGAGGTATGTGTAAGCTGTGTTTCCTTTTGGCTTGTAACACTGTATAACAAAATTACTGTGCACGCATCATAAAATTTAGTTTGCCTTTCCTAATAGCAAAATTATGAGATCTATATTATTAGAGAATACAGATATAGAAAATACTTCTAATATAGAAATCTGATTCTTCTGAGGCGGACTACATCCACCAT
>NW_009260274.1:288131-301747 GCF_000687185.1 Egretta garzetta | reverse complement strand
GATAGACACGGTGTTACATAATGTCACGCTTCTTGGATCAGGACAGCAATAAAGCACTTGGGATAGGAACTAGGGAGCATCTGCATTATAATCTGCATTTCCTTCAAAGCCATGTTCTCTGGTGTCTGGGAGGTCTCTGTGCAGGGTTTCTTACCTTCTTTTATAAACCCTCTATACACTCCCCTGAACAAAGGGTTAGTTGTTAGCTTTGCAGATAGTAAGTGGACTCTTTGGTGGTAGTACTGTATTATTAATGTTGAACATAACTTCAATAAAATGAAAAAGGAGAAGAGGAAAAAAAAAGAAGGAAAAACCAAAATTTGAACCAGAGATAAGATAAAAAAGACCTTCCTGAAAAGTATCTTTTTCTCTTCATTGCCAAACACAATATCTGTGTCTTGAGGCTTCCAACATATGCTTTTAAAGCTTTCTGTTTGATGTCTCCCTCAGCTTTATTGATACAAATGAATTTACTGCAAAATGATAACTAACTCCAACCTTTGTGCTGGAGATCAGAAAACTTAAGTGTTCTTGTTCAAGAATATGTCTTGCTTTTTTTGTTTGATTGCTCTGATTTCTCAGGACCTTGTCTATGTTTTTTGAACTACAGTATAATATAATTCTGAAAAGCTGTCATATTCAACCCTAATAATATTCTGATCACAAAGTGAAATCTTGAAGAGTCACCATCTCCCTCTCTTGCTCCTTATTCACAATTTGAAGTTGCTGTAGGATAACCTTGGTTTAATTCTGATTAAATATCAGAAGAGTAGGAAATAGAAAATGTTCCTGTCCTTTCCCCTTATTCAGGTAACCCTCCTGTTTTTCAATTTGAGTAAGATTTTGCAGTTAGACTTTAACTGTATCCTTCCCACTAAGTTTTTATGGATATGAAAGAGTCAGATTTTTAAAAGGTATTATAAACTCTGCCCAGTACAAAAGAGCAGAGCCATAAATTATTATTTGACTCTTGCCTTTGAAGGTTTTATGTTGTCCCCTGTTCATAAATGTAACAATTGGGCTATAAAATTTTCCATCACCAGAAAACATTGATCTATATTCCAACAGATCTTCCCATTACCACAGACATTGTAAACATAAATTGGGCAAACATTTCCATTAACTTTGCACTGGGTTATCAAACAGGAAATAAACCCTTGGTTTTAGGTACCAAACCAATACATTTCTAATAGGTATTTAATGTGTGCAAGAAGTGTACTAAGGAGCTCCCCATTTGCAGGAAATAATTTGAGATTTCTTTTCAGACATTATAGTAGTGCTTCCGTGCAAAGTGGCGTGTAATTGTAAAATTTCATAGGCATGGTATAAACCTGGTAGAGCTGATTCTCCACTGTCTTCTTCCCTTTGCAGTAATTATTAACAACAGTCACATTTTACATCCACCTTGCACAGGTTTGAATGACTGCTCAAGGTGCAAGAGGTACTCCGTTCTCATTTGAATGCAAACTGCAATTGCATCATGATTTATTTTAGAGATTTCATTGGACCTGGGGGAATTAAAGACTTTCCTAAGGAAACGAGTCACCGGCCACTCATGGAGATTTGCCAGAGAGACTGCACAGCAGATAAATGATTAAGGTATAAAAGGAGAAAGACTAAGAAAGAACAAAGGCAGTAAGGACATAGTAGAAAATCTTGGGTGGGTTATTTGTATTGGTGTTCACTACTGAGGTAGTAATTTTCAAGTTTCCCCTCCAGTATAATCTTTATGGAGCTATTGTCTCAAACTGGAGAATCAATAGAATAGTTTTTAGATTGATTCAATAAAATTCACAGTACCAGGGCTTGATGGTATTTGTCCAAGAGTTTTAGCCAAGAACTTAGCCAAGAGTTTTACCAAGAACTTAGGCAGCAAATTTCTGAGTGGTTGTCTTTGCTACATTGTCTAATCAGCCTCTTTTCGTAATTATCGGAAGCACCAGTTTCAGAGAGGTTCGTAGTGGTAACTCTGAAAATTGGAAGTGGACAGCTTAGCCTGACTTCTGCCCTGATGAATTGGCAGGAAATATACTTAGGATATATATAGATAGCGTATGTATAATAGGTTAACATCTATACATGATCCTCTTCTATAGAGGTAAACAATAAGCTCACATTTGGTTGGTTATTTGAAGGAGTCAGTAACCATCTCTCTGATCTGGATAGGAGTCTCTATACAGATATCTATTAACTTTTGCATGAAATCTTGGGCCGAATGTTTACTGTCATTAAAGAAATGAGATCGTCATGGGATGTGTCATAAGGTGCTTAAAAGATAGGAGTAGAAAAAGAAAAAGATTGAAATAGGGATATGGGATCATTTGTCTCTGTGGAGGGAGTTTATCTTTGGAATCTCTCAGGACCTTGTTTTGCGACCTTGCTTTTCTGTATATTTCTAAATGATCTGGAAAGGGAATGAATATTGAAGTGACAATTGCAGATAATGTAAAATTGCTGAGGATAATAAAACCTAAATCTGATTGCAAAATGTTGCAGAAGCATACTGTGATACTACGTGACAGGAAAATAAAACAGCAGATATAATTTAGTGTTGATATTACTTCGCATGATAAATGCAAAATTATATTAAAAAAAGAAAAGTGACTGCCTATATAACCAAATGGACTTTTGATATTACTAATCAGGAATGAGATTGTGAAATTACTTTGAAGAGTCTCTGAAAATACCAGCTCAATGTCAACAGTGATCAAAAAGCCAGAATGTTGGGAATTGTTAAGAAAGGATTTGTGAACAAAACAAAGCATCCCTATGTCTGTCTAGATCCATGGTACACTCAGATTTGAATCTGCCAGTTCTCTCTCCCTACCTCAAAAAAGAGCAATAAAGGATTATAAGAGTAACCAGGGACTTTGAATTACATCATATGAGAAGAGGAGAACTTGGGAAAGAGGTGACAAAGATTGAATAAAACCAGATTATGAAATCACAGGTCACACTAGGATGAACATGGCAGAATTGCTCAGTATTTATTACAGCAAAAAAACCTGTGGCACCCAATGAAATTTTGAATAGTGGATTTCAAGCAAATAAAATGAAATACTTGTCCAGGCAAAATCTAATTTGGAGAATTCGCAGGATTTTCTGGAGGCCAAAACTGTAAATGGATTCAAAAAGAGTCACGTAGTTTAAGGATAAGAGGTCCTTTAGTGCCTGTTAAATAGCTAACAACTTTAATGAAGCCTCTAAGTCTCTGACTGTTAGGAGCCTGGGAAAATATTACCTGGGAGGCATCATTCTGTATTTGTCCTGTTTCTTCCACTGCTCACCAAAGTGTCTCCTCATGTCCTTTCTTTGAGATACTGAGGAGTTGGTTCTTCATCCGACTCAGTGTCGCTGTTACGATGTCCTTATTCCTTCCTTTTATTTGCTAATTCATCTGGGGATGTGCTGCTTTTCTAAGGTGCGCCATCTTCACCTTAACAGAAATTACCCAAACAGGACATAATGCCTTTCCTTTATGGTGAAGTTCAACTTTTTCAAGGTGGGGAATAGCTCAATGCAACAAGGCCTAACAGCTTGTAGACTCAATTCCTCTTTCCGGCTTTCATAGGTTCCCTTGCAGCTCCTGGCATATTTTGAACAATGAACTGGAATGACTTCAAAACAACAGGTTTAAAAAATATTTTGGAAATGTTGCTCTGCCATGTCCCAGATGGACTATATATGTGTATATATATATATACACATGCCTCTTTACCCCCAATATAGCCCCAGTCATTTGCTGCTGTTGTACCACATCTTATGGAACTGTGTCTCATGGACAAAATCTGGAAAATCTTGGTACTGAAGAGTCAAATTCCTAATTTTTAACTGATGTGTACTCTTAGTGTTACAGCATAACTGTGGCCACTGTAATAGAACAATGAATTTGGAATACAAAGTATCTACTTGGATCTCTGCTACATTATCACTAGTGTAACAAAGGACTCCAGGTCAATGCCAAAATGAAATCATTAAGTTGATTCTTTTTCAGCCTTAACTTAGTTAAATGTATCTGTATTTCTGTTGTTATCCGATACCCAAAACAAATACCAGGAGCCAAATAATCCTTATTTTTGAAGCTGGTTTTAGAGTTTGAACTAGGATATTAATTGTGATTTCAGCATCAAGCCTACTGCTTTAAGTGACAACACATCTAGGAAATACCCTTTTTCCTATAGATCTCCAGAACTTTTGATGGACTTCATAATCTGGATAGTACTGTTGTACATACCTGTAATTGTTCTCAAGCGATCCACAATTGTTCTGTTTTCTTTAAAATATTTTATTAAATTGTTCATTTGAAACTCGAAAGGATGTACAGACTCAAAAACGTACCTTGTCAAGTTTACTCTTCTTTAATGCTAAATGCATTATCACACAAGGGTGAAGAAAGCACATAATGTAGGCAATCACTGAAATTGCCACCTTTTCTCTCTCAAGTGGCCAGGTGACATTTCACTTATGGGAACCGTTATACCAGGATGTTAAGAACAGGTCTAGTTTACTTTCTGTCTGCTTAAGAAGAGAACAATTGTCACTATTATGGCAATTAAAGTTTGAAAGTGAGAGGCATTTAATTTATAGAAGACACTGAACTGGAGAATGCTTTATAAAGCTAAAAAAGACTGATTATAAAACTTCACAAAAAGGAAACTGTTTTCAACAATTTATGAACTATGGCAAAACAGTCTCTTGCTTGAACAGGAGTTAGATGGAGCTTCTGTTACTGTTAGAAACAAACTCAAACTGTGAGATTTATATCATCAGCTTTGAACACCCTTTTACTCTCAGCCTCCCAAATGAAGGAAATTGTATGTAGGGTACACTCTAGTGTACCCCACGCCTGAAATCCTGGAATATTTTCCAGCACCAAGGAATTATTTACAGTAGGTCTTGTCTGTTATTTATGAGATTGGCAATAAAGAAGGTTCTTGACTGTAGAATTACCACATATGAGAGCTTACCTGTAGGCTTTCTGCTGTTTAATCAGATCTAGTAGGTGCCCTTTGGTCTAATTCAAAAGTCTGAAAGGTTGAGAGTCCCATGGTCAATGAATTCCAGGCTGATGTGTTTTTACTGTTATTCTGTGTTATTAATAAAGAAAAAAATCAGGCTGGCTGAAGTCTGCACAATACTGAGCATGTCTTTGTGTTGTTTGTTGGTAAGTGAAAGTTTTAGTGGAATATTAGTTGCTACATAAAAACTGAATTTTGTAGATTACCCTAAGTGGTGTCTCCTTAAAAGTGATTTAAAGTATCATCTGGAAAATTTTAATCTGACATTGCTGAGAATCTTTTAGGTGCTTGCAGTTGTCTGGAACTGCTGACATTTTGCAATCTGTAGTCCCACCAAGTTCATACAGCAGAGACTGTATGTGCAATCTTTCAAAGCACTGCAAAAGCCTTAAAGGAATGCTGATCCATCTGCAACATCGGTGACCTCTAAGTCTTCTCATCTTGTTACTGGACAATTCTGGAAATGAAGTGTCTGTGAATAGGATTCCTATTGCAAAAAGAGAAAAAGCACCTTTACTTTTATGGGGTTTTGAGTATGGTGCTTGACTATGCAAAGTTTAGCCCAAAGTCAGTATTCACTTAACATATTTAGAACTGACAAAATACAACAAAGTTCCTAAATTGTCTTTTACAAGAATTTATCAAATTAAATGTCTTCATTACTTACTAGAAGAATTATCACATTGTCTCTGTCCTACTACTGCCTTCCATCTTTTACCTTCTCCTCCCAAATCTCTTGTTATTTTAATGTCTTTTTACTCCATGGGGCTGAAGATCTTTTAACAAAGGACTGGTTCTTTTTTGCAGCTATACAATACAATGGAAATGGTCTACACTGACTGTGAAGTACCTTAAACTTACCAGACAGACTGCTTTTTCTGAGCTGCTTTTCTTGGACAGGGACATGTTATGCATGATAAAAAAATATTTGAAGAGAAATTCTTATGAGAAAGGAAGAATTCTGTACAAGGTCTCTTAAAATAATAAGCTACATAATGGTAAATGCAGCCACTGGACATGCACCAAGTCATTTGACCTCATGCATGTGCCAACCTACAATACTGGAGCAAAAGACATAGTAGAAGCATTTACATGTGCTATGAGAGAAGTCTTGCACTGGGAAGTCAGAAAGTGTAGGCTTCCTGAAGGGAAAATATTCCCTTTGCCAGACAACCCATTTAAGTGAAAAGTAGTCTAACTGGAGCATATGAGAGTCTTTCCTTATTCAGAAATCTAGTCCTTTTACAAAAAAAAACCCCAAAAACAAAAAACCCCAAACCTAAACCTGCAAATGTGAAAAATAACAATACGTCTTTATCACTCCACCCAGGTCTGCTCTGTGACAATGTATGGACATTGTGAGGCATACAGCTGAAAAGTGAACCTAAACCTGCAAATGTGAAAAATAACAATACATCTTTATCACTCCACCCAGGTCTGCTCTCTGACAATGTGTGGACATTGTGAGGCATACAGCTGAAAAGTCAAAGCTGGATCAGTTATATTTGCTTTCTGCAGCTGTAAAATTCATATTCTTCAGGATCACAAAAGCGAGTGAATTGCTTATGTCTCTTATCAAATAAGAAGTATAAAGTGAAAGGGTCTCAGGAGGGAGTATTGATCAACACACATGAATTCAGGGAAGTTTTGATTTAAGTAATGAATACTGACTTCCAAGAACTAAACTTAACATGAAAAAATTTCAAGTTTTCTGAAATTGTTCTTTTCTTTGTCTTTACCCTCTAACTACATTAAGTCATTTCAAAAACTCAGTTTCCTTTTGTGCTCTGTCTTCTGCCATCAGTTCTGCTATTGCTGGGATCTGCCACCATTGGAGAAAATTTTGTATTGTAGATGGCCAATAAAACCAGTCATCAGTGAAAGATTCTACAATGAACGTACTAAGATCACAGGCTGTTCAAAGCTTTGTAAATGTGATAAAAAACAGCTTGAACTTACAGCAGCTTGCCCAGTTTAATCAATGTTATTTCTATATGAAAAGTATGCTAGAAAATGGGCAGATACTTTTTCTTCTGGAATTCAGGTGTTCTGTGGATTGTCTAAACACTGAAATAAGCCTGTGTCTTTTTTTTTTTTTCTTGCTCTCTGCCATTGTTATAAAAAAATTAAAAATCTCAAGCAATACTCAAGAGGACAGTCTCCAAGTTCAGTTCTCATATCACTCCAGTCTTTGACCCATACCAGTCCCTGTCGATAGGAAGCATTTAGACATATTTGGTTACCCCTGGGGATACATCCCAATGTTAAGCAGATGCAGTCAAGCTTTTGAGTTTTCTAGTACAACTGAGAGCCTGGAATTTTAATATATTCCTAATTACATCCCTGGCTTCAAATTACTTTCCTCCCTGGTTTCCTTAGACATTCTAGAATATATTTCTCATAGGCAATTGTATCTCCATAGACATATATGCCTAACAAGCATGAGGTACAAGGAAAGATTGGGTGGCTTCATCCAAACATGTGGAACTGAATATTGACCAAATTTATAGCTGAGATACTATTTCAGCACATCAAACTTCTATGTATCTTTTTTTATTTGTTGCTAGAGAAGAATCATTGCACAGAAGCTTTTAATATAGACTCATCAGCCCAGGTTGGAGAGGTGCGACTGAGAGTTTCAGCTTATAACCCACTGACCCTTAGCAGCCTCACATTTGCACGTGGTGGAGGCCCTAGACACAATCATTTAGACCTTAGCAAGCTGGAAAATGTGTCTGTCTAGGGGTGGCAATGGACTACCATTAATTTACTGTGTGTAATCACATTATATATTTTTAGGTTACCTGTGTAGTTCAGGAGAGTAGCAGGTGATTTAGGACATGCCTGCAGTTTAAGTAAATCTGGCTAAATAATATACAAGTGAGTGGTTTGAAGGCTTGTCTTTTTTAAAATCATTAGGAGCTAGGTTATTGACAAGTGACAAAGGCAAATATTCAATCAGGAGAATCAGTGTTTACAGAAATGTCATTTTTTTGTGTCTATTACAGGGGGGTAGATCAATGAGATATAGGATGCTAGCAGGAAAGAAGGTGGTTTTCTTATGATGGCTAATTTACCGTTAGTCATGGCCTAAAAATACTGCAGGTTGAGTTACATCAGTCTGTCAGATAAGGTAGGTGAAATGTTTACTTTAGCGGATCTGATGTTGCCCTTGCCTGCTGAAGCTGGGGTTGGAAAGGAAGGATGGTAGCAACAGTGTAGTAATTACCAGACCCATCCTATCAGCTCAGATAGGTGTAAACCACAGATGATTGTAGCAGACGTAAAGCAAGGTTCAAAATGATCTTCCTTCAGAAAATCCCCCAACAACCCTCTCTGGTGAAAATGTCCTATATGAAAAGAGCAAACTCCAGACAAACAATATTGACTCCTGTAAACTTCGATGCCTGTGGGCATTCCCCTTTTACATGGCATATTTTTTTTAGAAATACATATGCTCTGCAGATAACCCAATGCACATCATATTTAAATATTTTGTTTTTATTTTTTATTTTACATTTGCTTTCATGGAAATTAATCATAAATGTACTCATTTATGTGTACTTATTCAAAAAAGTCAGAAACGTTTTCATTCTCCTGTTCTGTTACTTACATGCACAGACTTAGAACAGTTATAAATAGAAAAGACCAGTTGGGGCATGTTTATCCTGCTACAAATGTAGAACAGTGTATTTGCTGATGTTGTTTTATCTGTTTTTAAGAACTTTTCAATTTCTTACACTTTACTGTGCTTGACATATCCTATTTAACTGATTCTCTGGAAACTAACTGCTCACTCTGCTCTTGTCTCATTAATTCCTTTCCAGTTTCAGGTAATTACTTCTAGTTGTTTCTATTTACAGAACTCAGAAAAATTCCTCTCCTGTATTTTTTCATCTTTCAAATGTTTTGGGAAATAACGTGTTTTAGTATAAGTACAAAGCTAATGACCTTCAACAGGTTTTAATTTGTCCCTGAAAACATACTTGTTTTTTCTTTCTATTACAAATTTCTATGAAACTTACTTTTTCCAAGATGCTGTCTGGATATTCTTTCTCATTTTTCTACTTCTTCTGCTCTTTCTTCCCACTGATTAAGTTCAAACGCCAGCGGGGATGAATAGCTGACTCAAGGGAGAAGATGTCAGATTTTGGATAAAAATAAGGTTCCAAAGAATGGAATATGACTATCCATTAATAGAAAGGAAACCTGAACTCACAGTCATCTGACATCTCAATGACTTTTGTCAGAGTTAGACAGAGTTCAGATGGTTTGCTGATCTCTGTGGGACATTGTGCATAATCTGCTATAAATTATGGAAAATAATTACAAAGTAGACTGGAAATTACATAAATTGAGTTATTCCAAGCTCAGCAGATTGTTGAGCAGTAGGTCCAGAAATGCTAGAGTCATGGGATAATGGGATTATAGGCTTTGATTCATTTCAGTAAAACATCACTGCTACTCTTTTGGCCAGTCCTTTTCAGGGAGCTGACATGCAAAACACCACCAGGGATCATGCACTAAAGCAGTATCTTTATATGAGTGATTGTTGCCATTAAAGACTAGTATTCAGAGTTTGCTATAGGAGAGCAGGTAAATCCAGGTCATGGACTCCATGACTGTTCCAAATGGCTCTTAACATATGATCTTAAAATTTGTTCTGTCTTCCTCATTAGTCGTATGTGAATCTGAAATCATCAGACAGTTTGCGCATAGAACGTTAACAAAATTAATGCCACAGAATCCAGCTTTTTCTCTGTTTCAGTCTTCATCTTGAAAAACAATTTTACTGCTAGCCTTGCTTTTTAGTCTTGTTCTTCTTTGGCCAAATTAGATTTTGAGCCTATTAGCCACGACAGTGCCCTGTTGAATGAATATCAATCATAGGGAAGGGAGTCTGTCATGCACAGCACGGGAAACTATTTGACGGATAATAGCATCTTTTGCTTTTGGGTATAAGCTGATTGTCAAAGTGGAAAAGAAATGTTGCCCTTATGGGTACCATTGCATAGTTGCTTATCGCATTATGCGGATTTGCACCTTCCTCTGAGACATAGTAAAGACAGACTACCAGGCTTGATGGACCAGTGTTCTTACCTGCCATGACAACTCTTTATGTTCTGATACATGTGACCTGTCAGTGTCTATACTGAAAAGAGAAAAAAATAAGCTATTGGTGAGTGAAGACTAAGGCATGTGGAAACAGATTTCTGAAGGAACAGTTTTCGGTTGTTGGTATGTGGTGAACCACAATTGTGGAAATGAGGCAATACATGGCAGCAATCCACATAGAACAGTCTACCATAACCACTAGAGTTCAGTTATTTATTTTTATTTACTTAGTTATATGAGAAAATGCTGCTATATGAAATAAAGATAAGGTAGCTCTTCTAGGGAGACAAAACTTAAACTGGGAAACTTTGGGGTTGGAGTAATTCACAGATTAGCTGCAGTTATGAATTGGTAAAGGTTTCTTAGTACTTCATAGAAAAATATGAATCCAGAAAAATTGATTGGCAGGTCCTTAAAAGTGCATTTCCTGAGGCAAATGGAAGTTGGTCATGTAGGGGGTGTCTGATCACATGGCTGTTTTCTCTATTTAAGAACTGTTAAGGGTCTTTGTAACTGGAATGTCATTGCATAAATGTAGGTGCAGATGACTTGTCTATTTGAAGAGCTCAGCTCTGTGAGATGCTGAGTGCTGTAAGGTCCTGTCAACTCTTAGAACAGAGTTTTACAAGGGCTCTATAGGCTTTGTATCAGCTCTGTTGTACTATCTGGATAAAACCATACATTTTATGTAATAGGCTACCACCTCCGACAAAAAGGAAAAGACTCCATGTCTTTATTTGGGTGTATTATTTCTTACTTACAGATTTAAGTCAAATCGAGCTCCAGCATTTAAAACTGAGCAAATTAAACAAAACAAAAGACATCACTGTTGTAGCTGACTTTACTTTTGAAGTGATCCATTGTTGTTATAAACAGATGAAAATAGATCCAGCATCAGATACTGCATCAGATACTACATGCCTTAAGGACTGGCAGCACCTGCCAACTACATGATTTGAGGAGGAATAAAGAAACAACAGCAATAAATGACTGGAAAACATTGCACATACAAGGACTGATGAGTAGTAAATCTTACCTAGGGTGTTGCTTTGGTACCCACTTTTCAGAGACCAAAGAGGTTCTAATTTGTCACAAGAGGTTTCCATCAGGTACCTCCTGTTTGATGTGACAGTCTGTTATTTCCTCTTGCATCGTAGTTGCTTCAGTCAAACAGTTCATGCTATGTCCTGTCATGTTGTCCAACCATAACTTCGGAGACTTCATAAATGCAACATGCAACTGCCTGTTCTGGAAAGGCTACGTACTGAAAATACTGCTTAAAAGGAGGATTTGATTTTAACTTGTTCTAGCAGGTATTTGGCTTGATTAGGAAAAAAAAAAGATAGCTCTGTGCTGTCATAGAGAATATTATCATATTCCTTACAGGCAAGTACATTTAAAATGATAGTAAATGAGGCAGTTTTACAATATTTATTTTAAAATGAATGGTTTTACACATTAGAAGTGCTTTAGGGACATGAATAATATATAGCAGGTGCCATCGAGGAAACAGATCTGATTGCTTTTATTCTTTCTAGGGTTTTTTTCCATCATTTAAATTAAGAAAAAAATCTTTCCATGTATCGTTAGATCTTTTTTATTATTCTTAATTTTTCTTATCACTTTACAAAGATACAGTAAAACTGCTGTTACAGAAGTAAATGTGCATAGTATGTTACTGCCTGGATTTGGCATAACAGGTTTTATTTTCTAGTGCTGAATACTGATGTACCTTATATTTTGGAACAATGGGATTCAATGCTTAACTCTTCCACACAAATTATGTATGTGACCTTTGTCAAGTCAGTTTGGCCCTGGTCCAGCAAAAAATTAAACATTTGTGCAATGAGAAAATAGTGTTTGTATACTTGAAGGTACATCAGGATGTTAATTGCACTGTGCCTCTGTTTCTCTCTTCCTCTTGGTTTTTTATAGTTTAGACAGCAAAAGCCCAAAAGACCTGTCCATGTGTGTAAACTATATCTAGCACAACAGAGTTCCTGGTCCCTGATGATTTCAAGGAAATGCTATTACACATCCTGCTCACTGCACTCCCGTTGACCCTAATGGAAATGTTTGCATGAATAATTTGAGCTCTGTGTATATATTCACATAGGAAAATGGTATTGCCGTGGGAAAAAAGAATGGGTCCTTGCTGGACCCCTTTCCTTGCTGGATACGCCTTCTTCATTGTGGTAGATTTGATCTCTCAGTGTAGCTTTTTATTCTCTGACCTCAGGGTCAAAAAGCTTCTTTTTTGTTGTTGGGTTTTCTTTAACTTGTTCCCAGATGTTTGATGCAACCAATAGCAATAAAAGAAGTCAAATAAAGAAATTCGGAATTCTATTAGAAGCCACAGAAACAATTCCCTGAGCTGTCCGTTAGCTTAAATAACTGTGCAAGTAATTTGCCAAAAGACATCTAATGGACTGTTTTAAAAGTAAAATCAGCTATAGCAGTGGTGTCTTTTTTGTTTGTTTTCCCAGCCTTATTATCTCAACAAATACATTGTTTTAGTGCTTTCTTGTATTACAGATGTATGTTCAGTTCAGACCTCTGTAAACCTCAAAGTAACAGTTATTAAAGAATGAGTGAATATTTGAGTATGTACCATAAAATGTTATAGATGTGCTATGAAGTATTTTTATAAATACAAAACGAGAGGAAAAATCAAGATGTACAAGCCAGTTTAAAGCTCAGTTAAAATGAGAGGTGGTCCAAATTGTCAGTGGTATTTTCACAATTCATGTTTACCAATCTGAATTCTGTGAATGGCTTTATATTTTTTAACTATTTACACTAAAAGTGTTTCTAAGAACATGCTTGAATTTGGTGCAGTCAGATTCTGTAGTGAGAGCTTATCCCAGTTAGAAGTGCCCATTAGTAAAAATCATGTATACACTTACACATATGCAAATCCCTGTTTATATATATTTATGCCTTTGGACAAGAGTGAGACAAAAGACATGTATGAAATTAGGCTAGGTGAGAGCAAGAAACAAATTCTTTACACCTCAGCAAATAATTTGCCTTTGGGCACCAGCACTCCATGCCTTTCTCTTGGACCCCTTTGTAACACGTTCTGTAATAGGACAGATACTTAGTTGAAATAGCAGTCGCCATTCTGCGGAGGGGAATTCCCTTGCATGAATTGGCTCCCTGAGGCAGATAAGTCACTGTGCCAAGGGGCTAGGGACAAGGGAATGCTTCTGGGCAGGACAGCTGAAGGAAGTATTCTTGCAGAGGAAGATGGGGAAGAAGGTGAGTGAGTTTTCTTCCAACACTCACTCACTCACAGGGTTTGTAGAGCAGAAAGGTGAGTGAGTTTTCTTCCAACACTCACTCACAGGGTTTGTAGAGCAGGGTGTGAATACCCAAGAACTGCTGTACGTCCGTGACCTGGATGCTTTCCCTTTAAACATAAAACAACAGTTTGAGTGGAGAAAGTTAAGTGCCTGAACTGAGCAATTTATAGATACAAAT
>NW_009260274.1:233335-288097 GCF_000687185.1 Egretta garzetta | reverse complement strand
AGTATAAAAAAGGGAAAAAAATTAAGTTGCAGGAGGATTGCGTCATTCTCTCAAACTGTACTATACAAATAGATGCCTTGGTCAGAGATGACAGCAGCAAGCCCTCTGCCTCTGTATCATCTAGGCTCTGTGTATAAACATGTATGTGCTGGAATATTACTTACTGTGGTAATTTTATTTTAAAAATTAATCTAGTTCTGGGGTTCTGCTAATGAATCAATTATACTTAAAGATAGCACTGATGCAAGTTATATCTTCAGTCTTACAGTTTGGATCAAGCCCTTAACTGCTGTTTATTTGGTATCTGTACTTTGTTCCCCTACTCCCCAGCCCTTTGGCACAAACTAAGATAGGATACAACATCCTGAGCTCCTAGGAGATCTCCAAAATAATATTATTGTCATTAGCACCTTCTAACTGAGTAGCCTCATTAGCCATACAAAAAAAGCTATTCTTTGTCTTGTGAAGGATTCCCCCAAGCCACGATCAATCTAGGAAGTATTGCTGGACCAGCATGGCACTATTCCGTGGACATTAATGGTTCAGTTAGGCCCTGCTCTATGGTGTACCGTGGCCCTACTAGTCATTGTCTCCCTTGTTTTTTTAAACCAAGCAATGTCTCTTTCAAATACAGAAGATTTAATTTTGCTTGACAACCCCAATTTCTTTTGCTTTCTATGTCTCTGAGGCTAATCATGACCATTGTGAATTTTCCAAAACGCACTTCTGATTTATAAAAATACTTCAGTGAATTAAACCCTCACAACTTTCATGTTTTTCCTTCACATGCTGGCACCACTGACGGTGCTGTCCTTGAAAAAGTACACAACATGTAAATTAGTATGACAGCTTCTCTGAAAAGCAAGATTCTTTTAGGCAACTAAAAGTGTATGTGGCTCCTTCTCTTCTTTGTCTGCAGCTTGAAGGCTTTGGCTGGGGCTTTGGAGGGGTACTGGGTCTGGCTGGGACAGAGTTAATTTTCTTCACAGCAGCCCATCTGGTGCTGTGCTTTGGATCTGTGACTAAAGCAGTGCTGATATCACCCCAGTGTTTGGCTGTTGCTGAGCAGTCCATGCAGAGTGGTAGGCTTTCTCTTTTTCCCACTCTGCTCCCTCAGCAAGTAGGCTGGGGGTGGGCAAGAAGCTGGGAGGGGACATAACCCAGACAGCTGACCCAAAATGACCAAAGGGATGTTCCATGCCAGATAACGTCATGCTCAGCAATAAAAAATATGGGAAGGGGGGTTTTGAGGAGGTGGCCATTGCTCAGAAGCTCAGCGCATCAGTGTATTTGAGGGAGGTGGTGAGTGATGGCCTTTGCATCATTTGTTTTGGGTTTTTTCTTCCACTTTCTTCCACTGATTAAACTGACTTTATCTGGACCTGCAAGATTTCTCACTTCTGGTCTGCCTAATCTCTCCCCCATCCTGCTGCTGAGGCGAGTGAGCAAGTGGCTGTGTGGTGCAGCTGCTGGCTGGGGCCAACCCACCACAAGAAGGAAGGGGTGGAATGGGGAAGATAAGGAATGGGGAAGAAAAGAAGGGCCTCCATTGTTACAAAATTTTAGACTCTATCTACTGTGTGGCAATATTTGTGTGCATAGTCTACCATGACAGAACAGTAGAAGCTATTGACTTTCTTACTGTATTTCTTACCACAAGAACATCTTAAGAAATCTTCTTAATGTGCAGGAAAACACCATTTTTGTGGTTTGGGTTCTGGCAGTGTCTTCTGCAGAAAACAATGGTATCTTCTAGTAACAAAAGTATATGAACACCATAGTTGCAGACCAGGAAGAGGCTTGAGGCAGAGTGTGTTATATTAACATAAATTTACCTGTTAGATAATTTAAAAATTGGTATTAATGTAAGAATTATAAACAGACTTGAGGAATGGCACCACAATTAGTATTAAACAGAAGTTGTGCTGAAAAGAGAAATATAATACTGAAGAAGGAATAATAATGAAGCTCCTTGGTTAAGGTAGTAACCAGTTTTATTTCATATTTTTGCTGAGACCTAAGGGATAAAATGATGCCCCAAAGATGGAAAAGATTGAATTCCCAAAAGGGGCTTGCAAATATATGAGAAGAGCGAAACTACCTTGCTTGTAGGAATGAATTTCAATTTAGTGCTATAAAATGCAAAGTCCTAATTTAGGTAGATAAAACCAAGATGTTTGCTATCAACTGCTATCAGCCTGTTTAAAATGCCAGTAGCAGAGAAGACTTAAATGTTAGTAACAAGTTGAGAGGCCTGACTGTATGATGCAGCCATGAAAAAAAAAATCTTTGATGAGCTGGGTGGGTAGAGATGAGGAGGCATGGATCCATCCTATAAGGTCAAGATACGATACTATATACTGTTCTCACTATGTACAGGTGCTCGTGTTTGAGAAGGATTAATTAATACTGGAATATAAGCCAGAAAAAAACTACAAAGGCAGATAGTCTAGGATGAAGTCTTTTTATCTAAGAAAGAAGGGTAAGATAACTTGGTTTGTTTAGCTTAACAAAGCAAAGGCTTAGAGGAAATGCAGTTGCTGCATATGGGTGTATTGGTTGAAAAACACCTGAGAGGGAAAACAAGCATTTTCCCAAAAGGGAAATTTGGAATAAGAAAAAATTCAGCCATAATTGCATTTAGGCAGGAAATCAGAAGTTTCTGAATGTCAGATGTTTGAGGTTCTGCAATGTCCTTCCAGGAAAGTAACGGGAGTAAAAATCCCTCTCTCCCCAGCTAGTTTTGGGGATGTTCTTTAATAAGCTTATGAAGGGGATTTTGTGACATAGCTGGCTGATAGCGGGGGCTGAATTTACTAATTTAGGAAGTCCATTCTAGTATCTTGTCATATGTATTGATGGTTTATTCTGGCTGCCAAAAGCAGGTAAGCACACTGTATTAGCGGTATGGCAGGTGTTTATACTGTCTCACAGAGAGCTGTCATGCTGTCAACATTGTATGTAATGAAACCCCTCATCACTTAGAATGCTCAGAAATGGCAGTTGTAATTGTTATAACTCAATATTCAATTTTCCACTGCTGGGAAGCATGCTTTATCTTTAGTACTTAGAATTTGGAAGCTTTTAGCCTAATCAACAGGCTTAAGTGTAATTTCTTTTTTAGTTTTTCCATTTTTCTGGCCTGATGGACATTTTGGCTCTAAAAGAGTCAGAGACACAACAGGAGGTGAGAAGCCCATATAACCAAGAAGGCAACTGCAGCTTTTCCATTTAGTGTTTTAATCAGACTTTTCCTTGGAAGGTGCAGTCCATCTTAGAAAGCTCAAGATAAGTGCACAGTGGCTGAGGAACTTCTTTTTTTTCCTTTTTATGGAGTAGACTCTTCCCTGTAGCACCACTGCTTAATAATGTTTCCAAAGCAACATCTACTTAAATATACAGACAGGGATTTACCTAAAAATACCTAAAAATCCAAGGTGATGAAATGCAAATGCTCTTGTCTTACTCTATTACATCCGTTTACTAAGTTCAGTTATTTTTACTGAATGCCTTTTAGAGGGCAGCTGATGCTAGGTGTCTTTAGCATGAGAGAGAGTGTTCCAGAATTGACAGTATGTCTGGGCTAAGGTCTTACTCATTTAGCGTTTTGAATATCCTTAGAAATTATCTTCTCTTCCATCATGTAGAGGAATCAGGGAAAACTTCTGAGTGACTATGCAAGCAAATTTTGTTGTCTCAGTTCTTTCTCCTCTCTGTAAAAAAAATTAATGGAACCTTTTTTCTTTTCTATTAAGATGTTCTGAGTAGAAGCACAGTCCACTGTCCTAAAGTGGTTTGTAAAAAGTTGAGCATATATCTGAGGAATATAAAAGGTGTTGTCTTTGTAGGTGCTTGTCATGAGAATCTACAATTTTTCCATCTGCTAGTTTTCCCCACCAAGCAATCCGCTATGACCAGAGCAAATTCTTTTGCTCTTTATTTATGTTGAACTTTTGGATGTCTCATCCACTGGGGTAACTTGCTCATTAGGTTAAGTTACTAACGGCAACTTTTCTTGAGTTGAGGGAGATATTCTTTTTTAAAAAAATAACTAGTTTATTTTAAATAAGTGGTGTACGTTAGATAAGGGGAGGAAGAACAGTTAACGGATACATAAAATGGTTAGGTTATTTAAAATACAAGCTTTATTGTAAAGTAAGAAAATATATCAGTGGCTGTCGTCAGGAAGCACAATGCTGAACAGACAGAAAAATTGACTTGTAAATAGGTCTTTGGGAGGTTATAACTCAAGTCACATACATTATTCATGTAGTAATAAAGCCTGGAATCTCCATTTGGAGTTAAATATTTCATTGTGCAAGGCACTGCACAGGTAAAATCCATGGGGGGTGTCCTCTTTCCCAACCACCTTTCATTCTAAGAGAACATGTATGCAACAAATAAACAATGGGACAGCAGCATAACAATGAGCATTTTGAAATCATTTAAGGTTTCTGAAGACAAGATGGTAGCTTTGGAATTTTAGTTTCTACACTTTAGCACTTCATGTGTACTGGTAGTAAGACATGTCTTTATTTTACAGGAACTAACCAAAATGTACCTCAAAGGATGGGCAGGTGCAAGCATGATGGGAGTTTTGAGGTAGGTCATCTGCAGAATTCCTATTCTTTATAGGTCAGATTTGTTAGATGATCAAAGTCTACATCGATTGGCTTTGAATTATTTAAATATTTAACATTCATTTAGGTGGGTTATCTTTTTTCCTGAGTCTTTCTAGTACCAGGGAGCAGCTAATACAGTGAGAGTCAGATGTGCAGTGACCCTGCAGAGTCTGATTCTCCTGCTCATATCATGCTCTCTCAATGATTTCAATGGATATTCTGTTAAAAACAGCCACTGAGATAATCTGGCAGCCAAATAATTTAATCTTTGTCATTCATTTTGTGTCCTGCTGGATGTTAAAAGGCCAGGGAAAAGTAAGAGTGAAATGTGGTAAAAGCTCTGGTTTTGGTTGCTTGTTTTCATTCCTTTCAGCTGCTGTTACAAGTACCTTATTATTCAGCATAGGCAGTAGGGAGTTGTAATTTAGGACACATGACAACAGATGATAGATAATCTACTTAAGAAGCACAAGGCATCAATGAGCGTACATTCTATCTATACTAATTAATACAGGAAAAAATACAAAGAAGTAGACCATAGTCTCGGCTTTGCCTAAAATTTTTCACAGGAAAGGCATGTCAATGACCCATCTTTCACTCACCGTCTCTTTCTACTAGTGGACTTCTAACAATAGCTTTGGGTCATAATTTGAAAATATAAACACTACTAAATCACAGAAGCTATATCCTCCCTTTCACCAGTCGATGGGCATGGTTCAGGTGAATTAATTACTCACATGTGAGTAAGCAAGACTGCAATCCCTCTGCCCTCTGTTGGTAGCAGTGAAGGCTGGGGAAGGGTGAATGCAGTTCACAGTACAGTGTGGCATTAATGCACTCCTTCTGGTGAATGGCTTAGGATGCAGGGATTATTGGGCAGGAAAATGAACTCCTCTCTTGATTGCTGCACTTAAGTGTTTCTCTGGGGCACTTATTACACTAGAAAATCCAAACCATAATCCAAGAAATACAATGATATAAATAAATCCCTTGAGAAAAGTTTTGCTGCCGCTGTCTGCAAATTGTGCTATTATCCATAAATGGAGACAGCAAATGGAGAATGCTTCGGTGAAATACTTTGTGGTTGTTCAGTTTTAGTACCATGCGTGCCTATCTTTTCCCAATCTTTGCCGTGATCACAATAATTGCAAGGAGTTACTGTGAATGAATCATCAATTACTAGGTATGACTGGATGTGACCAGGGTAGGGAGCAATGTTAACTATTGATCATTTGTGTATCAGGTGTTCGATGGCAGTATAAGACTATGACAAGAAAAAGCTGTGGGTTTTTTCCCTAAAACAAGACACAGAGATAGTTGATACAAGGGCATGGTATTAATTACTCAAGTGCCACAGTACCTCTGTAGGTTCCCATTTAAAGAGCTCTTCCTTCCACTTGTATGATACATAGCTGGCAGTTGTTAATCAGCTCTTGCAGATAAGAAGTTATTTTGTGCTTTTCACTTTTTAATTTTTTTTTCAGGAAGAGGCATAATCACATGCCTCCAAGAAGTTTATTTTGCTATTCTGATGGCTTATACAATGCTACAAAGCATCTCTGGCCTCATCATCTGTGGGCTGCTGTCAGTGACTGGCTGCATGAAATATACTGGGGTGATAACATCAGACTTTCTTTTGTTGTTTCTAATTTGGTTCATGTGTACTTACAAATGTCCTGTGACATTTATACCTACTCACAACTGTAGAAGATGTTTTCAGCTATATCAGAAATGCTGGTTTAAGTAGGATTGGCATGAAGCCTTCTGGATTCTTTTGAAACTACTTCCAAGGTTTTTCCCGTAACAAAGAAAGAACAGAGCAAACAACTTCCAAGTGCTCTAAATGTAGCAAGACCATCTGTTGACTTCAGAAATGGGCTTAGTAATGGTAATGTCTTGTCCGCTATATGTCCTGGAACTGGAGAATGCTTAAATTGCTTTTCCCTTTTTTTTTTTTTCCCAATTTCAAATGAATTCTGATACCTGTATTTTGGAGTTGAACACATGTCAAGGGGCACTTCTAATGGTCATTTTAGCTGTGTCTGGAAAAGGACATAGAGATTGGAAAAGAGGGTGATGGGTATAGGCAGGGAAGGAGCAAGATTACAGTGTCACTATTCTGGTCTGTAAAAATCTCCAGTCACTGACTATTTCTTGTCTGCCTCTCTCCTGGTAAATGTCACTGTACAGACGCTGAGCAGACAGTTAGAATACTTAGTAGTTTATTTTGAGCTAATGGGCTGGTGGAAGTCGAAACTGTGCAACATGATTAAGAAAGCTATTTTTCTTTGCAGAAGCATCAATTATTCACAACATAGTCACACCTTAGGAAAAGAGGAAGAGAAATGGACTCAATTTACAGGAAGCTCCGGTACACAGTTGCCAGGAACAAGGAGAGAAAGGAAGAAAGTACAACCCCTATTTGCAGAAGTCTGTTTTGGCATACCTTCTGTATCACAATGACTGTAGCTCCGCACAGAATTTATTTATACCATACATTTGAAAAGGAAACCCTAGAGAGTAGGAATACAATTTTTTGGCCAAATGTCCCAAAACACTGTTAATAAGAGACTTGGAAAAAAATCCTACATAAATCCCGTCATCCTGAAGGCAATGAAATATCAATGAGGATAGTGCAGTAGAAACGGTGGCTTGAGAGGAAAAAGAATCTTTCATTCAAAGCCCATAAGGTCTCTTCACTATTAAAATTCAGCACACTTTCAGAAAACAGACTGAAGGAGGAATCAAATAGAGTTTTATGACTTCATAACTTTTACAAGTCTCTTTAAAGCTCTCCATTATTATTCACTCTTCAAAGACAGTCTATGTCATTACAGAATATCAAAGGAGCAGTCTGAAAAAAGCAAGCTTTGAGGACCAATTACTAGAAAGTGATAGTACAAAACGCATTTATCGGTTAGCTTATCAAGACTCTGATACAGGGATTGATTGGGAGAGGAGCGGCGTGCCTTCATGACGTTCACTGATGACAAGTCACCTATCAGAAGTCCTGGGGGAACACATGTGTAACTAAAATCAGTACACTCATCCTAGTACAAATGACGTCTATGGCTAAAGTTGGCGGAAAACAGCGTACTTATATTGCTACATCTTCAGAATATGTCAGGGTAAGTAATATCTGGCTGCATACCCTGGAGATCCAAGCTGCCCCTGAACACTATAGTGTCTGAATAATATCTTCATTTTCCTAGCACAAGAAGTCCCTAAGAGGATTACATGATATCTTCCTATTTCTCCCCTTTTTGGGGCCAAAGCTCTGCTTGAGAAATGAATGTGGGATATGATTTTACTTTCAGTTTTTAATAATTTCATTTAGTGTATGTGCTTTATTGCAATGTTCTAAGATATCCATTGAAAATGTATTTATTCCCTTCTCCTCCAGCCCCTGCTTCATTGTCCCTTGCTATAGATGTGTTTGCATCTGAGAAACAGGGATTGGTCAGTACTGTGGAAGTCGTTCTTGTCATGGGTAGACTTATTTAAAGGAAAGCTTGTCTTGCCATCTTCTCCAAAGATGCCTGGACTCTGAAATCATCTAATCTCCTCTGCAATATTCATAGCTAAATCCATCTGACTAATCATGATCTATCCTTAGCTCTCATGTATGTCATCCTGACCTTTGAATTCTGTATTATAAGTCAGCTAAATGTAATACCTTTAAAGGAAAGTTTTTAATAGTAAGAGGAGTGAAGTAAGAGTATGTATCCATGTGTATGTATGTGTTATGGGAGGCACAGATCAAACAAATTAAGTGATATCCAGTCCCCTATCATGAAAAGCAAGCTCTGCATGACTCAGGAGCTACCTTCCAGCCCTTTCTGTATTCCTAGTTTGAAGGGCAGTTTCATATTACAGTTCTTTTGTAAAAACAAACATTGGCATAAGATCATAGTTTTTTTTTTTTTTAGCACTAACACATTAGCAACAATCATAGCAGCTTCATCAGAGGTATGTAGAAGTCCTTGTTGCAGAAAGAGTTGGTATACACAGTTTGCTGTAGTGACCGACAAATGGATTGACTGAAGCAAGAAAAAACTGGTTGGGAAGAAAGAATACGTGACTTAGACTTTTATGTCTACAAGCCATTAACATCCACTGTTCTGGTGTGTGCCAGTGGGGCAGGGAAGGAAAGAACAAGATGAGATTGTCCCCAGTGTGTACCAGTAGCAAAGCCAGTTGTTGGGCTATGTGATATAAACTCCCTGAGAAGCTTTGTCTGTGGGATCAGAGCTAAGGCCCTTGGAATGCTTCTAGGTGAGCGTGGCTCAGCTCATGGGCTGTGTGATGCTTTCATCTGGCTTACCACTGCTTCCCTGGAGGAGACAGGGAGCAGCTGTTCAAGGGATGAAGGTAGCCCACATGGCTGAATTAGCCTTCCTGCCCTGCCGCAGAGAGACAGGCGGTGGCAGCTCTTCTTGTTGCTAAAGGTGGGGGACTGCCAAGATTAACCCTGACTCTCTGGGTGAGGCTGTGGCAGGAACAGGAGGGTGCATTTGGCAATTGCTGCTAGGAGGGCTGGCTAGGTAGCGGACTGGGGGTGGGAGTGGGCTTGGTGGAGCTCGGAGATGGACATGTCTGCAGATAGGTAGGTGGGGAGAGGAGACTCTTCCTTCCCAAAGCCTGAATCTGGCCACAGAGGAACTGAAGGCTGGAATGCTGTCTGCAGTATCCTGCCAAATGTGCCTGAGGAGAGAGTGTCATTTTCCTCCTTTTCTTACATCACATGGGCCTGCCAGACCAGCAATCCTCACAAGTAAAAAGAAGCTCCAGCAGGTAAGTGTTGAGTGAACTTTGACTCCATATGACCACTGGTTAAGTAAAGGCAATGGATGCTGCTCCTCTGGGCACAACCTATGTGAAATCAGTGACAATCAAGGAATTGACTCTGCCTGATTGATTTTCCATGCTTCCTAATTTACTACAATGTGGCCAGGCTAGGAGACTCAGCTGACAGAATGGTTTCTGGAAGGAAGAGCATACAGCACTTACAGACATCTCTGCCTTGGCTTCTGAGGGTCTTTGTTGTCCTGCTTTGCTCCACTTGTACTTGCTAAATGCTATACTGTAATTGTCTGTTAGACTGAGACTTGTTACAGTGAGACATGAATTGGAGTGATTCACTGTGGATTTACTAAGAAGTTCTTGTGGAAGCCATGCACACCCTGAAGCTATAGATTGAGATAGATAATAAAAATATGAATCCAAGACACAAATGAAAACTGTTCCTCTTCCATTTGCAGTCTTGATTGGGCAACTAAAAATGCTGAAAAAGAGGAGATAATCCTTGTTTTCTATTTAACAACAGGAGAAAAGGATTTTTGGTGTTTGGTTTTTTTTTTTAAATGCAAGACTCTGGGCTGTTTGACACAATTATTTGGGTTTTTTTCATTAATATTCCCCAGATATTTCTAAACCTTTGAACAAAGGGATTGATTGCAGGTAGGTTTCAATAATAGCTGTGCAGATTATGAACAGCAACATAAGGCACCAGTCAAATAAAAAAATACAAAGCTCTCCATCTATTTTAGATTTATACAGTCTTATTTGCATGGTCAGTCTTAATCTTTCACTGTGTGCGCACACAGATATACTATATGTACACAGACTGTATGATGTTGTATCTGTGAACTAGCAGCAGAGCAGGGCTGAGTGACAGGCTTTGCTACTTGCAGCAACTTCTATCTTTTTAAAAGTGTATTACAAGGGATTTGAAAGGCTTGATCTTTAGACTGAGAAAGGAAGGAATTAAAATTATCTTCTGTTTCTCTCCTCTTTTTTTTTGCTTTCTTCTGTCTGCCCCTTTCCAAGGATTTATATTCAGATTGGAACCATAAGTGGTTTCTGTCTGCCCTCAGATCACCCTGCCCTAGAGATACTGTGGCAACTCACAAAAGCCTGAGATAAAGTGTTTGCATTCAGTAGTGCTATGAATTAGTGATACATGGTGATAATAAAGAATAAGGGATGTAAAAATACATTTTAAAAGAGAAAAAGTAGTAAAAAGTTCTTAGATCTAATAAAAACCATTGCCCTGGCACAGCACCTGCTTCCTTCTTTAAAAAAACAGTAAAGCTAAGTCCTTTTGCTTTTTAATTATTTTTTATTTAAACTGAAATTGTTATAGTTTTTTATTTCATGACCAGAATGTTTCCATCTGGTATGTGATTCATACCACTAGCAAAGCAGACAAGTATTAACTTTGTGATTTCTCCCTACCTTATTAAATAATTTAGAAATCATTTTATTAACTTTATAAATTAAACAGTAACAGTGTCTTCTGCAAACAGCAAAATCTCTTTAAATTGCCTTTGGGAATATTTCCTAAAAGTTTATCTGTGTTATTCATTCCATAACAAAAAATGTTCTTTTACTTGTAACCAGCTGCAACACAGAGTAATACTGAAAGTTTCCTCTAATGTTTCCCAAGATTGTTTATATGCCAGTGACTAAAAAGAAAGCAGTCCTTCTGTGTCCATGTCAAAAACCTATTTTAGATCATGTAGGCTATATATATATATGTATGTATGTTGCATAATAAAGATCCACGTGACTGTGTCACATTGTTCTAGGATTTAAAGATAGACATCTCTCTCTCCTATTTCCAAAGGGAAAGCTTTATCTGATGATTTAAATAGAAGTAATGTGTCTTCTTTTAAGATCTTGGTCACCAAGGCATTAAGAGTAAGCATTTGAATAGTTCCTGTAACTTTTATACGCACAACAGACTTAACTGTCTTACAGAGTGATTTTGCAGTATTCATTTTCCTACACGTTAACAATGCATGTAACACATCCTTAAGGATTATTGTTTATCTCTGCTGCTGCTGTGGGAATGTGACAAGATTCTTCGTTCCACCAAATCAAAACAAAGTTTACTGAAACACTGGCAGTGAAACCTGAATTTTCCACGATCAGTAGCTCTAAGGCAGACCTGCCAGCTAAACTGCTTCAGGCTTGGCAACCTGAGAATCCAAGCAAGCAGTTTTTTCCAGAGATCTCAGGATTTGCATTGGGAAGTCTAAGAGCCCAGTTCCAAGTAGCTGGTAACATATTGCTACTGGGGGCAGATAGTTTATTTCATATATGGTTTATATTAGTATTGAAACAAAATTACTGCCAAACTTCTATCCTTGAAGATTCTTGAATTTGGTCCCAGTGGACTGAAATCTTGTTTCAGAAACCAAACTCATCCTAAAACTTTGTGTGTAACAGAAACTTTCCTTTTCAACCTGCTCTGTTTCTGCTTTGGAAGGAAATACAGCTGTGCTGCCTAAGTCTAAAATCTCCTGTCACTAAATCAGTTGCATCATCCAAGTTAGACATACATTTCAGATCTTTCATTACACACTTAGTGATTTTTTTGTCAGCGTTTTAAGCTTGCAATGCTTATATTTAAACAATCTATTTAATGTAGAGGGCTAGATGCTGATCAGTGACCTCAAGAAAGTGGTCACTTTATGATCCCTTTGTTTTAAAATCTGCAGCTTTCTCTTGTGAACAATTATGTCTTTCTTCTCTGTCCTCCTCCTTCACAATAAGCACTGCATACTCACCCTGGGATGCAAAACTATTTTTTTGCCTAGCTCATGCATCATCAGTCATTCTACTGAAAATGTGTAACCCAAAACTGAATATAGGTTGCTGCGCTAGCCCTGAAGCTCTGACAAAGGTTGCTGGTAACAAGTTAGGGTCCCTGTCTTAAAGCTGTCTGTTCACAGGCTTCAGTGGAGGTACAACACTGCAGAGTGGAATTCTGTCTGCTTAATATACAAGGCTGCACTGGGTGTTACGATACATAGTTCAAAACAGCAACAAGTGATTTAGTCTGCCAGTTTTCCTGAGCTGTCAGTGTAAGACTTCCTATACAATCTGTGGTGAGAAATAGTCCTGATACCAAAACTAAGCCAGCCAGCCATGGTGCTTAAATTAGGTACTCTAGCAATCTTGCATCTGAGCTCCCTAGTTATGAAGTGGAGACAAATAAACTTCCGTAGATTTTATCTGTGTTTTGGAGACTATATCGCTCAATGCATATGAATTTACAAACACTAATTCACAGATAGTATATTATAAATTCATTAGAAGCAAAAAAAAAAAAAAAAAAAGAAAAGAAAAGGAGCTCCAGTGTTACTTAGGTAGTGGTTAAATGTTCTGTAGGGAACAGAGCTACAGAAGACTGAATTTCCATCTGTTATGTATTTATGTCAGCAAGCCATCAAAGAATGTTTCATATAAAATAAGGAACCAAGATTTGATCTTTCTTTTATTAGGGAAACCACAAGAAGCTTCCTGTTTGATTTATGAAAGTGAAAAAAAATAAATTACTACTTTTTCCAGTTGGATCAGGCCCACGAGAAATTTGTTGCTAGGAAAGGAATACCATGGGAATCACATTCATAATCAAGAAACTAAAATTTCCAGCTAGTGATTCAGAGTTAAAAGTAGTATCTAGAACTGTAAACATGATGGCATTAAAAATTCGTGATTGCAAGAGGGCTCTCCAGAATGCCTCTCTGGGAAGAAAGTAGTTTAACTGCCATAACTTCCCATGAAGTGCATATGACCCAAATAAGGATGTTGTAATGACTACTGAGCATTCCTGTTAGGAGACAGTTTAATCATTTAAAAAGATGTGGTTTCAACAGCAGCTTTTGTGGTCCTTGGAATGAGATAACCTTGGCAAAAGGTCCAAGGCAGAAATTTTATAGATACAGAGTAAAAAATCAAACATTTTAGTACGATGCATATAAGCCATAAGCATGTATGTACGACTGTTTTGTTTCCCATTAATGCTCAGCATCGAGAATGCTGACATTTCAGCAAGTCTGAGATCTGCATTCAGTGCCCGGGACATTCAATGCCCAAACTTTTTAATGGATATCTGATTCTGCAAGTTTTTTACCGTTTCGACTAAGGCTTTGAGATTTCCTGGTTCTCTGTGAAGAATGCACTGTCGTAGCTGGGAGGTCCAGAGTGGTGGAGACCGTGTTTACTGCCAGGTACAGTTTTTCCTCTGTTGTGTTCGACACATTTTACAGTGACATCTAGTGACTAGTTCAGTTAAATGCAGGGATGTACTCCAGATCTCGTTTCCATAATTGTTAGCTCTACTTTACCTCCACTGTGGTAAAAAGTCTGCGCTCTGGAGCCAAGGAGTTGGCAAAGGCACTGTAGTTTCTCCATTTCTGGGCTCTTGGTGCTGCCTTCCTCCTCTCACTGTCCCCAGCTGGATGCCTTGCAGAATAGATGTAGTGAATTGGGCTAGAGCTGCTTCAGGTTTTTCATAGGCTTTACTGAAGTCTCAGCTTTGTACATTCATCACCTGTCTTGTGTAAATATGTTTAAGGAGCAGAGGAAAATCCCTGAACATCTGTAATAATCTTCCTGCTTACTTCTTGTTTATACTGGGATGTTTGGAAGTAGGAACCTGCTCATCTCTTGTTCTGGTAAGCATGACAAGAGATGGCTATTCCTAATTTCTAAACTCAAAATCAAATCTCATGAAGAAAATTAGCGAAATTAGCACGAGTAGACTGGGAGAACAGTGTCCCAACATTGCTACCTGGTATATGGGTGTTTCTTCCAGAAAGGCTTTTCACAGGACAGGGAGAAAGTGGGTCAAAACACACCTAGGTTACTGAGAAGGAGTGGACATCCCTTTCCAGGCTGTTCAGAGCCTGCATGCAGTAGCTGCCTAGACCCCTCTCCCGCTCACTGACTCATCTAGCCTGTTCCTCAGGTAAGGGTGGGAGAGGAATCTGGCCCTTCTACAAGCCTAATCAATAAAGCAAACTGTTCACAGACTGCAGGAATGGAGCAGCATGTCTTTCACAGCCTACTTTATGTTGCTTCATCTCATTTGATGAGATGAAATAAACAGTGTCAGAGATGCAAGTCTTGCCTCCAGCATCAGATCTGAATGTTCCTGAGTTTGAGATCTGGGCTTAAACAGAGGCATTCCTAAAGTTTGATTTCATCCCAATATGACCATGAGTTTATTTTTCAATTCAAGATTTTAATCCATGTCTGTCCTTGTCAACTGGTACTCTCATTTGCAAACTTTGAATTTGATATTGTTTATCCCTTTTGTACTTTTAACAGGGATAGGGCTGAGGGCTTAAACACAGCAACTTTGCGTACATTTTGACTCCTTTCTAGAAGTAAATAAACAGTGGAGTGTTACCCATGAGCAGCCCTGGTCGTCCCTGGTTTGGCACCATATTGCTATCTTACCATTAATCATACAACAAAATGCTTGTTTATCAATGCAGGCCTTGGCAGTGTTGAATTTTTTTTCCATCTCTGTGACTCAACACCATAGGGCAGTGAAATTCTTTTTGCATGAAAACTTGTTCTCAGTAATTGGCATTACCTTTCTACTCTGTGTTACCTGAAGCTTCAGTACCACAGCTTGGACCATCATCTCTTTGTTTTGATTAAAATACTAAGCAGAACTGGGACTGGCACTGGTTTCAGAAAGACACCCCTTTTCTTCCCAATAGTATAAACAGTTGTAATCTTTCCTTCTTACCTACCTAATAGTTATTCTTTTAATCTCCATTTTTTTCCACTTTAATAATTAATCTCCCTTGAGGCAGTGAAAGCAATTCTTGGTTTAAGTCTATAGAGATTAGTTCCAATGCATTGAGCTTGTCTAAAAAAAGTTATCTTATTGAAGAGAGACACTATAGGCTGCAACAACATAGCCTGATAAAACCACATGGCATTTTATCACAGTTTTATCATGTTTACCTCTCTGTCCCAGATTTACTCATTCTACAGTAATTGTACTAAAATCTTGCAAAATGGCAGTTCCATCTCCTCACTTGCTCCTTTTAAAAGTACACATAGCATGTTTTTTTTTTCTCTGGGTCATAGGGTATTTCTGTCAAGTTATAGGAACAAATACCCTATCATCTGCCTTACCGGTGATTTTTTTACACCTTTGGATGGAGACTATTTACCCCTTTATTTTCATTTTTGTTGTGATTGTCCAAATTTTAGTAGTTCATAGGATGTGGTAAGTGCTTCACTCCCATGAGGTGCCCTACTCTTATTCTCATGAATGTAAACAGAAGAATAGCTGTATTTAATTGCTGAGCCAAATCTAAATTATCCTTTGACTCTACCACACTGTGACTGGGTAAAGGCCTCACTTCTTCCCTCTTTAGTCTTTCTCTACTTAGGAACTTAAGTGCCAGGGGTTCTGTTTTCTCTGTAAGTCCATCTAAACCCTCTGGGTGTATTTCTGTACCTTTCAGATCTGAAGAGTGCTTTTTGCCAATGAATGCCCTTTCCATTCCTGTACAAGAGCTCTATTTAGTGGTGTTTTACATTGAGGTGTCTGTTTTGACAAGTTTTCCTTTCTTTCGAGATTTGATTTCAGTTTTTTTCACTATTTACACGCTTGAGTTACTGTGGACAACCTTGCTAACTAGTTTCCTCAGTTTCTTAAAGTTTGCATTTCAGAGACAAAAAATATAATAATAGATCTATTTTTGCCTATATTGAAATTTTAAGATGGATTGAAGCAACTCATGATTGCTCCATTTTAAAGGAATGGGGATGCACCTGAAATCAGAACCATTGTCCTGGAAGTGCTTTTCAATTGTGCATTGACAATTCATTCCTTATTAGAACTAGATTTTACAGTTTGGATTTTCCGGGGCAACATACAGATCTGCTCAGGCCTCTCCCCCTTGGATACCAGGCACTGTAGATGGCACAGCTCACAAGGACCGGCTTACAGCCTTTCGAAGCTATGGAAGCAGTGTAGCGATCACAAGGCATACTGTGGGTTTAGGAGTGAAAATTGTTTTGAAAGAAAAAGGGAATGAGAGACAACGGCCAAGACAATATAAAACTGTAATGCAGCATGATATCTCAGATGTGTGCTGAATGCAGAGAGATTTGGAGTAGCCCATAGGAAATGCTAAGTGCTGTCTATATCCGAGATTTTTCCCCTTGTTTAGGGAGATTGCGGCATCTGAAGATGGCTGATGCTCTGAAGTTCACAACCTGCTCCCAAATACAGCTGCCAGTGACTTGAATGGCTGCAATTTCCCATTTCTTTTTCACTGAAGAGTCTCTCAGCATTAGGCTATTAAGAGAGGGAGAAATGTCATGCTCGCTCTGATTTTCCACATTTAAAAAGTGGGTGACTGTGCAGTATTCCTGGGGGCCAAGAGGAGATCAAACAGAGATGAAAATCATTGTGGCGTCTGGTGTTCAAGGTACTTGGCTGGAATGGGAAGCTCCTGTGTCTAGACTCTGCTCCGAGGCTTGTTTTTTTTATCTAATGATTGTTTAATGTAAATTGCGTGTGCAGTATTGAGAGCTGAGACTAGAATCAAATGGAAGTTGTTTCCTTCTGTCTTGCACTTTGCTCAGACCCTCAAGCTCAATGCTGAGCTTTGTAGGGCAGGTCAGTCCTGAGTGTTTGCTTTGCACAGAACCCTACACGGTCAACAAAAAATTGCTTGGAAAAAGGTATTTTGTGATTCTGATTGTTGAGAAAGCTGTTCTGTATTGGAGTTTTTCACTGGAGCCGATAAAATCCCTCTTTTATAGACTCAAATCTCACTGCTTGCTTTATTGAAGGTATAAATGAGATAGATATAGGTTCTATTCAATCACATTTTTAACCACCTGGGGTTATCCACAGCAGTTCAATCTGTGGGCATCATGCCAAATCCATGTTTCTTTAGACAGCTATGTTTGTGAAACATAGGAGTACAAAGCAAGCACAGGAGAAGGACGTATTCACAACAATTTCTCAGGCTCCCTCAAAACTTCATTTACTTACTATGGACTTTTCACTGAAACCTTCAGGCGAATGAAGATAATGCACTGTGGGTTTTGACAAATGTAGCAGTTTCAAAATAATTAAGAATGCAAAGTACTGATTAAAGAGTTTTTGAAATGCTGTATCAGTTTATGGATCATCTGCCCATTGGTCATAATATACTGGCAAATTAAAAATTAGCCAAAGGATATTAATTAGAGAAGATTAAAAGAAAAATGCTACTTACCATGCAAGAGAATGGAATGTGCTCATTGTTGAAGCGGACCTCTAACACTTTAATATGCATATAAGCTTATGATGCGTGTTTCGCTCGTTATTGCAACATGTGGAATTTGAAACAAACAGGATGTGCTCCAGAATTGTCTGTTTCTCACAGGATTGAGATTCTTCTGTCAGTCACTGATTTTTGAAGTGGCCAGTCAAATTCAGAGCCAGAGACAAGCTGGATTTGCCAGATGGATTCTTTAGATCAAGATTTTGAAAAACAGAAGTTCTGTCTTTATTTGTAGTCCTTTAGAGAGGTGTGTCTGTAAAGGTGGGGATATTTTGTTTCTATATGAGCTCTTAAATATTACTGTATTTGGAAGCTTTCTGTTTTATAATAGCAAAAACTTACTGTTGTTTAGTGTCCAGGAGTAGAAAATCCTAGATGCTGTGGGTAAGTGACCATTTGAATTTGGGTAGTCAAACAGACAAGCATTTGATCTCTCTGATTCTGTTTTCCATGTTCTAAAGTGGGATGATAGTAGGCGAGCATGCAGCAAAGGTGTCCTGGGTTTGCAGTCTCCCTGTAATGCATGTATGAAAGTGCGACATTCTGTTAAAGCATCTTTCATTAAAGCTCCAGATAGTTTATGGAAATGAAAATCTATTTTAGTAATCACTTGTGAGTGGGGGAAATGAGCTCTCTTGGGTACTCCTTCTAACAGTGGTGCTGTAAACTTTTCTTTCTGAGGAGAGAAGGATTCCCATTTGCTTTCTGTTCATATACTTTACAATGATTGGAAGGGTAAATTGTCCCTATTAACAAAATCGAATACCTATTATACCTATATTTCAGTGCACCAGAATCAAACTCAGATCTTGGGTGCATTAGATAACAAGAGGAGAAGCTGTGACATATCTCCAAAACTAATTTTCCACACAGTATCTAGCACTTTTTGACATCTTTCATCTAAAATGTTGAAATCAGCATACGCAGATGGTGGCCAGGTGAAGCCTTAAAGCTTCAATACTGTTGTGACTGTGGCATTAGATCAATGGAAAAGCCAGTCAAGAAGGCTGCCCTGGCTTTGCTTTACTAGTCCGTGATGGAGAGTGTGCAGAGCTGGAGTGTTTGGAGTGTATGGAGAGTTAGATAGCAAGCATGATTCAGAAACAGAAGGTAGTTTGATTAAAGCTATTGGTAACACATTGCAGCAGACATGGCTGGCTTAAAAAAGGCCTGTTTATTTCCCACTTCTAATAGTATCAGAACAGTGCATGGGGGTGAAAGCTAATGGAGGAGAACCATTTCTTTCCTCAGCCATATCAGCTTGCAGTTGTTCCCTGGGAAAACATGCTTGCAAACAGGGCTAGATGCCACTGCAGTGTGGATGAAGGATGGGCTGCCTTGTGACCTACTTTACATGCAATACTGGGAAATGCTGGATGCGGTAGAAGGTCTTATTGCTGGTAAAGTCTGAGAGGAAAAGTAACAAAGGTCTGTATTATACAGAAATGCATGTCAGAGGGTTATCAATCCTTGCACTGCATTTCTGTCTTATCCATTTCTGTTCCAACATGCGTATGTTTTGGGTACCTAGACAACCTCTTCTACCACAAGAGTGAAACTTTCCGGTAAAGGAACCAAAGTGCTGAGAAGCTGAGTGAATTGTACAAGGTCATACAAGAACTTGTGATTAAACAGGTAGTTGAGCCTGAATTTCTTGTGTTAGGGTAGTGGTCTAACTGGTGGAATGGAAGGCAGATGTCCTGTAGATATCTCCTTCAACAGCTTCTGGGGAAGGCGCCCCCAGACGATTAGCACCTCTGTAACTGGTGCTGATTCAAATCAGAGACCCATTTCCTCAAATCAAGGATGCCTTGCAGAGTGTGAGTTGCCAGCAATGTACTGATTTGCACTGAAGGAGCACTGTTTTCTGGACTCCTGCAGCTCTTACCTGCAAGAATCTATAGAGACATCAGAATTCCTACAGGTTTTCCCATTTGTCTTTTTCTCTGGTAATAAAGGGCTGAGAAGTGCTGTGAATCAAAAGATTAGCTACAATCACACGGCTGTCACAGCAAACTGTTCTGCATCATGCTGCACTGGCATTGCTTTGTGTTGGAAGAATAAGTTGTGATGTGCAGGGACAGGTAAAACATGTTGTTGCTTCAGAGTAAATGAATGCAAGAAAATGTGCATACGCATGATTTGGACGTGTTTCCCAGATTGCCGAGGAAGGCAGCAGATGAGCAGTGTAGGAATCTTTTCTCAAACACTTAGGACAGCTTGGAGAATTCCTCTCCTGTAACGTTCTTATAATTGCTGTGACCTAGAGCTGGTTGAACACTTATCCTATTGTAATGTTTTGCAACTGAAGAATATTGACTTCAATAGTCAAGGTATATCTCTGCTTGTAAACTTGTCTGTGAAATTCTTTTGAGATTATTGATTTTGGTAAGATTGGAAACATGCAAAAATAAAGTTATTTGGTTGTTTGAATACAGATGCTTTCTATGGAATATTGGGAATGCTAAAAATATTTGTCCCAATGAAACAAGCAAAAAAAAACCATTTAGCACAGGATTATGAAATTTTTGCTTAACTTGTGTGTGATGAAATTCTATTCTGCAATGTCAAAATTTCTGCACAGATGTTAAGTTCTGCACTTGGAGCTTCCGTGTAAGTCTAGATGACACCACTCTGTCAACTCCCTAATAAGAAAATGAGCGCGAACAGTATCAGGCTTTTCCTCTCCTAGTCCAGGCTTGGCCATGACCTCTGTGGACCTTAGTTGTCTGCAATGCTGCTGTGTTGATGGGCTTCCCAGAGCTCTGTGAAACATTGATTTGGAAGTTTTTGGATGCCAAGTTTGTTTTGCAGCAAGAAACTCCATTTTACCTCCTCTCACCGAAAGGACACATTGTCTATCTGGCTTCAGAGTAGGAGGATGAATATGACTCAAAATTCTGCACTGTTCAGGCTGTCCTGACATTTTCTCCCTCCAATCATGAAAAGCCTTCAGCTTTGACATCCAGCTTTGATCTAGCTTCTCTTTATGCCAAATATATATCATTAGTCTGTGTTTCCTACATTTAACATTTATCTCTAGAATAGCACTGGGTATGCTGGCATGACCACACAAAAGATGTAGTGATTGGAAGCTCCATCACACATACTTATCAACATACCTATGTATTTGGTAATAATGTGTATTAATCTTTCTGCAGTGTTAGTCAGGAAGTTGTCTCAGATCAAAGTCTGTCATTTCTTTAAATACCTTTCCGTTGCTTTTGCATCTATGAACCACTCTGTTCTCTTCCAGTTCAAAGAACGGCTAGTTGCTTTTAACCATTTCTAGTTTGTACTAAAACAGAAGAACACAAATCATACAAGGTGACTATTGCTTGTGCCTATTAAAATTGGACATTTTTTTGATGCAGGCAGGTGGTGTAGAGGCATCTCATCCGTACAAACTTCCTCATTCCAGTGCTCAGTACCTCTGTGCTTTCTAAAGAGTTTTTCACTATATTACCTGGAAAGCTGGAGCCCTTCTGAGTGCTACTGCTGCTGTACGTGCTGTCTGTTGCATTAGTCATGATCTTCTTGCTGTCACCTTGCACTTCTCGCCAATTGATTGTCCTTCTATGTATAGTCTTCCCCTTTTCTCGCTGGCTGTAGTGATTCAATATAAATGTTATGAAGTCAAATCAATGCCTAAAGAACTTTCTCTCCCCAAAATGCTTTGCTGCTTTTGAAATGTGCTTCCTCATTCTCAGAAGACTCCATCCAATTTGAAGGAATTTTAGGAGAAACTTGGAGACATTTGCTATCTAGCTTGAAAGAAGCATGTATAAGAGCAGTGGCTCCCATTCAGTCGTGGACTGGGCTAGGCTTGATTAAAACTATACTTCTTAGATCTGAATGTTTAATTCTTAGCAGGATAAACCCCAGTAACCCCTCATTTAAAATATGTGAGACACCATTCAGCCTCTGAATGACGATTTTAGGGTTTCTTCCGTTATTCTGAAACCTTTTCTCATCATATCTTGTTTTCTTCTAGCTAAATGAAGCATAAGGAGTCCAATATTCCAGAGATGTTAGCTGGCCTAGGTTTCTTACCTAGTGAATAGGTTTTAAGGTCTCTGTGCAATCAGCCTGCAGCAGAAAAACCTTGCTAGATGACACCATGCAGGTGGTTTTGCCTTAAATGTGCATTCTGTTCCAAATCAGGCTGAGGTTCCCTGCCTTAACAGCAAACCCTTTTATTACATGTAGCTACAAGGTTCCCTTCCTTCCTTAAGCTCACCAGCTGTTCCCTCAGAAGTAAGCCTCTTCGCTCCGCAGAAGGGACTAGTCCCAGTACAGAAGTGTTGCAAAAAAGGGGAATTTTTTTGGCAACTAACATCCATAGCAAAACTTAAAGATAATTTTAGTGGACTGCAACTTTTGTCTAAGGTCTTTTCTGCCAAGAAGCCGTAAAGTAAAAGTGAACTATGGTCAGCCCCCAGGGACAGATTATAGAACCAGGTGCCTCTTTCTGCAAGCCATATCAAAGAGCTGTGAAGCTGTCTAAGGCCCATGACAAAGATTGTTTCCCTGTGCTCCAGTGAGGGTGCGTGCACCTTTTAAAGGCTATAAGTGAGGTGCTGCATTATAATGGGTAGTCCGGCTTTAGAATTCCCTTGGTCCTCCGTTTCCAAGAGTGTGCTGACTTCTGGAGAAGGTGGTGTTCTGCTCTGCACTGTGCCACTTGGGCACATTGTGCTCTTCAAGTGTGTAGATCGCTGAGATGCAGCAAGGGGCAGTATGGGCAAGATAAGTAAAAAAGCTCTGTTAAATACAGAGGTCTTTCTACTTAATTTTCTGCTAACCTATGTAACTGCAGGAACTAAACCAATTGTGACGCATGCTGTGAATTACTGGGATCCTCGAGGCATGACCTGGCTCAGCTCTAGTCATTCCTTTCAGATGAGGTTTCAGAAATTACCTATTATTTGACAAGTCTGGCATTTGAAACAATCACTTTTTTTTTTTTTATACTGCCTTCACAGTGAATGCCACTTCCTCTGGCAGGGAAATCAGCACGTAACTTCAGACTGCAGTTGGCTTTTCTGAATATTTCAAACAAGATCTACAGAACCTCACGTCCTCTTGAATATGTCTCTTTGCTCTTAGCAGCTGTCTTGTACTTCTGTTCCAGCACTTCTGTATCCATTTTTTTTTTAATGTTAAGAATTTTCACAACAGTAAGAAGGGTACAAAATTTATGTGGCAGCAGTGGTAGCTACAGTCCTCAAATGAGCAATACACTTCATAGTGAAACATGACCAGCTGGCCCAGCCATATGAGTCTGGTGATTCTTCATAAGCGTGTTTTGACTGATTTTGAAGGTGTCTCTGATGAAGTGCCAAAAATGAACACAGACTTTGCTACAAGGGGACTCTCATCACCTTTTTGTTTCTTGGTTACAAAGTCACCTGAACTCAGACCAAGATGGCTTTTTTCACCTCTAATTGGAAACCTCAGCTGAGGCATTTAATTGAGGTCAATCATTGCCATCTTGCGTAATCATACGATGCCACCTTCCAGGTTGATTGGCCACTTGCTCCACAGTAGAAGGACCAGTGAGTAATAGGTTTAGATAAGAGACTTATCTAACACTGCAGGTGCTATTTATGCCTTCTGCAGAGAGCCCTTCTTTTGTTCTGGCATTGCTGTTCTGACACAATTTTATCCAAGCACTTCCTGTACGTGTGCACTAACAGCAACAGAAGATGGAACACATCAGACTGCTCTTTTGACAGAAAATGCCTTTTAAAATCTTTCCAGAGAGTATTCACTTTGTTCTGAATCTCTTTGCCCCCAATGAGATGCATGGGAAAGAACCTCTTATTTTAACCCAGTCTTCTCTTCTGTAAAATGAATTTTAAAAAGTTGAAATTCCTTGTTTGTCCCTTTTCTCTTGTGCACATGCACAGCATTGGATAATTTCTTGAAAGTAATATATTTGGGTTTGTTTGTTTTTTTTTTTTTCTGTTTTGAATGTTGCAAAATGCTTCATTTCAACCCTAATCTGTGCCTTGCTTTAGCAAAACTGCCATTAAGAGTCTACTGCTGCCTTTTGTCCTAGTGGGTCAGTCTACAAAAAAACTACTCAGCAGATGCCTTTAACATCAAAGATGCCTTAGATGAGGGTATCAACCGTGGCGCCTGTCAGCTGTGGGATGCCTGGAGTACATTAGCCGAGTGGCAGGAGTGCGAGGACAGGCTGACTGGGGCTGCGGTCTGGCATCACTCTCTGCATACCCACCTCATTTGGGGTTCCCAGAAAGAGATGGCAGATTTCTCTTCCCACCAAGCCCACAGCCACTGCATCCAGCCATGAGGTTTTTCTCAGGCAAACTGTGGGAGTTGCAGTTTTGCAGGAATCTGGCCCAGAGAGGAGGGGGGAGGATGAAAGTACCGATCCTGGAGAGCAGTGTGTTGGCAGTGCCGCGGCAGCTTCTTACGATTTCAGGATGACTTGAAACAGTATTAGTAGGGATAATATGGGGGGGAAAAGTGGTTTGGAGCAGTTTTCATTTAATAAAATAAAAATCTGCTGTTAGAAACCAGAAAATTAGTCCAGCAGAAATGTCTCAGTGTTTCGCTGGTGTTATTGATAAATTTGCCACCTTTTATTGCTTTTGATTATTTTAACCCTTTCAATTCCAAACCCACAGTAGTAGATTATTACATTTCTTTCCTATTCTTTCAGTATATAGGAAAATCCTTTGCTTCTTTGGCTTGGTTTATAAACCTAAAGGTAATAGAAAAGGAAGACAAAACTCCTTTCCCTTGCCCTGACACCGTCGGAGCTGCTGTTGGCTTATGTGGGATTCAAGTAGAGGCACACCAGGCGCCGGGGCTGCCAGTCAGCTGGAGGGTACTCACCACGTTATTCCTCTGAGGTGCTTCCCAAGTCACTTCTTGGAAAAGTGCTGCCATTTCTCATGCAATAACAGAAGACAGCGGAATGGAAAGCTAGAAAAGCAAAGTGTGATTAGTTTTAAAGGATAGCACAAACAATAAATGAAAATTATGACCAGTTGTGAACAGGAGAAGCGTGAAGGACTGAGACAAATTTATACTCTTCTAGCTCCCTTCTAAATGAAAAATGGGCATAAAATCCCCTGTGCGCTGATTTGCATGCATGAGAAAAGGGGCTGGCTGAGTGAAAAATAGCCTCTAGTGCCCATCCTTCACTTGTTAAATAATCGAGACAAAGGATAAGGGAGAGATTCATCGCCATTGCATTTGTACCTGAGTGATTTTGAATATGAGCCAGCAGTGTGCCCAGGTGGCCAAGAGGGCCAACAGCGTCCTGGCTTGTATCAGGAGTGGTGTGGCCAGCAGGAGCAGGGTAGGGATCGTGCCCCTGTACTCGGCACTGGTGAGGCTGCACCTTGAATGCTGGGGTCAGGTTTGGGCCCCTCACTACAAGATGGAGCTTGTCCAGAGAAGGACAACGAAGCTGGTGAGGGGTCTGGAGCCCAAGGCTGATGGGGAGCGGCTGAGGGCCCTGGGGGGTGTTCAGCCTGGAGAAGAGGAGGCCGGGGGGAGCCCTCTGCAACTGCCTGACAGGAGGGGGGAGCTCTGTGTGTGTGTGTCCATCTCTTCTCCCAGGTAATGGGTGATAGGACGAGAGGAAATGGCCTCAAGTTGTGCCAGGGGAGGTTTAGATGGGACATGAGGAAAAATTTCTTCACTGGAAGGGTTGTTAAGCACTGGAACAGGCTGCTCAAGAGAAGTGGTCGAGTCCCCGTTTCTGGAGGTATTTAAAATATGGGTAGACGTGGTGCTTGGGGACATGGTTTAGTAGTGGCAGGTATGGTTGGACTTGATGATCTTAAAGGCCTTTTCCAACCAAATGATTCTATGATTTCAGAGCCACTCTCCCAGCTGGATGAGGCCCCCAGGCTTCTTGTCTGTCAGCTGTTCCAGCTTTGTGCACCCCTCCCCGCTGCTCACAGTCACCCCAGGCAGTCTGGAAAGGTTAAGACAGGCCGGCCTCGAGGCCCCTTGTCTCTCAGCGATAAAGGGACACCCCTTCCCCAAAGAAGGTGGTGTTTCTTAAATGAGCTCCGTCTGGTTGCGCAGGAGCTAAAAAGGAACGCAGAATCACCGCGACAGTGCATAACTGCAGTAATATTTATTTTGGGAAAACATTGCTTCAAATACATTTTGATATTCTACTGCCTGGGTGTTAATAAGTTGCGTTTCTGGAGTGACCCTTACTTCTCGTGTATACCCACTGTAAATGAGCTCTCTCAAATTCCCTGGCATCCTTCCTCACAGCGGGAGAAATTCTGTGAGGCCTTGAAAGTGCCTATTTCATGTTTCCCTGCCTAGTTACTCCTAATGAAGTGCATGAATTCATAATGCGTGTTGAGATAACATTAAGATTTGTAGCCTAAAGCAGCAAAAAAGTAGAATGGTGAATACTTGGCCTTTGCCGATAACTTGGTTGGTTGTAAAGGGAAGGTCAAAATTCATATGCTTTACAGTGAACTTCTAACAATTGTCAGCTGCTTCCCAAGACCTCATGTCACTCTGCTTATGCGTGATTTTTATTCTTAACTTCTACATTAAAGAGTTTATGAGAGTTCTAAATCTCCCTCTGTTATCCACGGGTGAAGGTGTGCAGTCTCACAGCCCTTTAATCCTTATATATCAGTCCATGCTTTTAAAAAGTTGCATAGGTAGTTATGTATCAGCCTAAATGTGCCTGTTCACTTTTTCTGATCTGATGAGAGCATTTTTTTGGAGGCTGGACTGAAACTAAGAAATGCCTTGTTTTAAGAGGTGTTCTAACATATACCTCGATCACACATTTTTAGACGGTTTTAAAATACAACATTTTTTTTTAACAAGGAAAGCAATAATGCCACCCTGTAGATATTAATCAAAACTGTTGAAATTATTTTCAGAAATTGCTTAGGTGTCTGGAAAGCTGTCTTATTAGAAGGCAAGGATGATGAATAACTGCTGTCCTGCATATCTACTTTTGTGCCATAGCACTTTTCATTCACAGATCTCAGAAATACTTTCTTTTCAGTGACTCTGGCACTTTCATGAGCTGTCTCTTTATAGACAGTTGTGTCAGATGAGTGACTACTTCTTAATGACTGGCAGAGCTAGTAGGAAATCCCCCTCATGATACTTTAGAGTTTAGGAAGACAAATTTATCTCCTTTGAAATGAAAATGCATCTCACCATTGTCCGTAACAGGACATTTCTTCTTCGAATGTGTTCACATATAGTAAATTCATTTATTTTCAATGAGCAGAGGGAAGAGTTAGCTGCTCACTGACATAGTTCGAAACCTCTATTGGAGATCACTGGATCAGGTTGTTCCTATGTGCATAGGGTTGTTTTTCAGCTTGAAGTATTGCATGACAAACCCTGGGCCAGAAAAATGACTTTGGGATGCAGGTGAACCAAGTGAGTCAGTCTTCACTATGGTGTTTGATTGTTTGTTTTCAAGAGGGTGTTCCCAGCCATGAATGTCCAAACAAGTTCTCTTTGGTATTGTATTGTACTGTAATGCGTTTCTAAATATTTTGGTGAAGTGATATATGGCTGATAAAATACACACAGGTTGGAATGGGTTGGCACATCTACATAGCCCAGCTGTTTCTGTCCAGAGCTGCTGGGCAGGCCCCTGAGGCTGTGTGGCTGCAGGAGCAGGGCGCTGAGGCTCTCAGCAGGGCTCATCAGCCTAAGCACAAACCAGCTGCAGCTGCAGCTCTTCAGGTTCATTTAGGATTAGCTCAGAGCTGACTTGTGAGGGGCAGATATTCCCCTTACCCTAACTAGAGCAATGGGGAAGAATCCAGCACAGCTCTGGGGCTTTACAATGCTTTGCTCTTCTTTCCTGCTTGCCCAGTTACCTTCATATATGGGTCAATACATTGCAGTGTGGTACACAGCTGTGCGTCTCTAAATGTAGGGTTGCTCAGAGAATGTAGGGTTGCTCAGAGAGCTCCTCTGCAATTATCGCAGGTGAAAGCAGACACCTGGGATAACTGTAGAGCAGCTGATGTACTGGCCTTGTCCAGGTGCTCCTGCCCTCCCTGCAGGGCTTGTTTTCTGTGGGGAACACGTCAGAAGTTGCTTTGATACTGAGATTTTGCCTTAAATTAGGGCAAAAAGAGAATATGATCATCTTTATGTGAGCAACAGGATCAGGACTGTAGTCTCCCATTCTCCTGTCTAGCTTCTGTATCTCCTCCACTTCAGTAGCACACTCAAGCACAATCTTATTTGCCTTTTGTACATATTTTTCAGTATTTTTTGCGTAAGAGCTTTGCTCATCGATATTTGCAGGGTCAATACTTAAGGTGATCATTCTATCGGTCTTCTCCAAAAGATATTTTAACAGTGGAAGTTGATTGAATTTAACTGAAGTGGCAGAAGATTTTGAAAAACAGATGTCATGAAGTCTCAGCCTTTTTTCTCCCCCTCAGGTTTTATTTGCTAAAATCCAAATAGCCTGAGCATAAGTGAGAGAAAGAAAATAGGATAGGAAAAGGCAATATAATGTTGTAGATTTAGTTTGAATTTCCTTCGTATAGCATATGTGGGCCATCTTGGCATCTTGCTGTGCACATTTAGAGGATGGAGTACTCAAATAAGCTGAGCTTTTTCCCCTTCACATTGATCCAGTAGGGTTCTACATAACCTATCACCTGGCCAAAAGCTCATTACTGTGTTGAGTCAGCTGATATAAGCAGTTCTCCTGCTAAACATGCTGATCCTGTGAAGCAGTAAGTGATTTTAAATCTTTTTTTTTTGTTTTAGCCAGAGAAATAAGGAAGCATGTATCACTTCTGTGGGATCATGCATTTCTTGGGGGTCACACAAATCAGTTTACAAATGAAAGCGTGAGGGCAGGTTACAGCCTTCGCTTCCTTGCTGAATTGGTAACAGCACTTGTTTGTGTCAAGGGAGGAGGAAAGGAACAACAACAAATACTGTTCCAAAAGCACAGAGGAAAGAGGGAAACTTAGTAGTGGTACTGTGTGGTGTAAACACAGAGTTAAGCTGGAATAGCAAGGGGACAAGTAAACTGTCCTCCAAACAGACCTGGCCCAGCTTGTGCCTGGCTCTGGCCACAACTGTCACTTGTTTTGTCTGGCCTGAGGGTGGCCCTCAGGAGGAGGGTGGTCGGAGCATGTACGCCTGGGCACATCTGGCACCGTAGTAGGCATCTGGCACGTGTAGTTAGGCTCCTGCACAGTTAGGCTTGTCTGGCAGCTCTGTATGCAGGAGGCTGGCTCTGAGGGCAGACATGCCTACAGCTGTTCTGGAGTCTGCCTTGTGCGGTCAGTCTCAGACCTGTTCCTGTTGTGCTTCCAGAGCTACATGCACCCCATCTTTGGGACTGCCTGCGAGCTGAGTAACTTGAAAGCAATGGGGAGTCAGCACTTTGTCTAAGCATAAAAGGTTGTGTAAATGACTTTTAAAGGGCTTCCCAGTGTGTGTCTTGTAAGAATCAAATAATGCCTGATGATGTGTCAGCTTTCACAGGGTTTTGAGGTAGATATCATATTGCTCAGAGACGGACTGTTCTGATTACTTCTGTAGGGAATAGCATACATTTTTGCTACCCTTCTGCCAAGAAGTTTCTGTGGAAAACTGCATAGATGATTGACAAACTTGTGCCACTGGAAATTTGTGAGAGCTTGCCAGGTATGCTGTATAGGGCAATGGCATTATACAGTCTTGCAGCTTCACGTGGTGGTTGCTAAAAATGAAACCTGACTATTTGATTAGAATGATATTAAATGGTATTCTCAGGCAAATGCTTGTCCTAAGCAAAATTGCAACTAGGGGTCTCTGTGTACATGTAGGAGGCAGCAAAATGGCAGGCTAAAATGTGTATCAGAACTCGTCTGTCACTCTCAGAAGTTTGATAGTATATTGGAAGGATTTTCTGATTCCAGATAGGTAAATACAGGCTTTATGTTTCTATGGCACAGACAATTAGGCTTACTCTTGCTAACACCTTTCCTTTGTGTGGCTCTGCATTATGCACCTACCAGCACATAAATGATTCATGTCGTTCATTGCCTTCTCCTGGATTTAAGGTGCTCCTTCATGGGCTGCCTCGCAAGGAAGGCATGGCTATGTAGTTGAGTTTGCTGTATGCTTTCCAACAACAGCTACTACACTCTGTTAACTACTTTGCCTAGGAGTGTTTTACCAGAAAATGTCATTTAATACAAGGCAAAGAGCTCAGATTTTAGCCCTCTGTTAGTGGTGTAAGCTCTTTCTTTCTGCAGGTCTCCATAGCTTTCCCGCTGCAGAGGACTTATGGGCATTACGATGACAGCGTATCTGTCTTTTGCTAGAGGTAGTGACATTTCTTCTCAGCAAAGGAATTGTCTTCAGAAAAAAAGTTTGGCTGATCAAAGTGCAGTATTACTAATTTGGACCCTTTTCAGCAATGAAACACGGTGTAAAAAAAATAGTATGCACTTGTGTAAATGTGAGGAACCCAGCACCGACGTCATTTGCATGGATCCGTGGCACAGCCAGGAACAGAATCTCGGTTTCCTAATCCAAAGGTCAGTGGGGGTTTAAGAGAGGCAGTCTCCTCTGCGAACGTCTGTTCCATAATAGTGCCTGTGTTTTCCAGATTGAAATGAAAATGAATTGTTAAAAAGTGCCTGCAGTAGAGAATGTGATAAGTACCCAAGAGTGAACAGAGAAGCCGTGTAAATCTCCTGGATTGGCTTAGTCCCCAGTGGCTGCGATTTTTTAGATCAAAGAAATGGAAAAGAATATAGAAGTAGGAACATGACAGCTCCCCAAATGTAACTGCTCCAGGTTTCTCTTTTTGCAGAGGAGCTGACTCACAATAGAGGGAATGTGTTTTTTCCTTTCATTCTTTCTGTATTTTTGGATCTGAAGATTGTTAGTTTCTCTTTGAAGAGTTTACTTCATAGCTTCATGATGAGCTGCAGGTGGCTTGTGGAATCAGGGTGGCAATATATCATTCATTATGACACCTTTTGCCGACTAAGAGTGTCTTTTAAAAGTGAATTGGTTGATTAATGTGCATTTTTATTAACATTATTAATTCTCAACCTACCTTGTACATGGCACTGACCTGGAAGAAACTTGCTTAAAAAAAGCATAAAAAATTCCCTAGCAGCATAAAGTGAAGTAGCAGCATTCTCTCTGCTGCATGCAATCAGTGCAAAGGAATGGTAAAACTTAGCAGAACTGGGTATTTCTCATTCTAAAATTAACAGTGTAGCTTTTAATGAACAAGTATGTGAGGAATAAATGTTTTATGTGTTATATATGATCTAGCTCACAATAGCTACAGGAGAATTTATCCCTTTTACTGACACAGAATGCATATGGGAAAGTGCAGAAATAGTAAGAGGAGACGTGCCTGTCATAACTGACCAACTCTTGCGCAATGCTTGGTACTTTCCTTTCTCACAGAAGTCCATGGGAGTTGAAGGCATACTGCACTTTGTGGTAGGCACTTAGCACATCTAATCTAATCAATTTTTAATGTGATTGGTTTCCCAGTCCAAAGATGGTTTCCCCTACTGCTTCATGATGCTGTGAAGAAAACGGAGAACTGAAGTTTAGGTAGTTATGGAAGGTCTTGTCCTTTCTTGGTTGCTTGTAGCCCTTTGAATAAGCTGCTTCTTCCTGCCTTCATTACTGGTCGAAAAAAAATTTGGGCTTACCCTGCATTAACTACAGTAATTGTGATCATTCCTGGTTTTGCAAGCTGGTTCCATAGAAACAAAGAGGGCCCATTTTCCTTTTCCACATCAAAGCACACTAAGCTTCTTGTCTGCACCTCATCAAAGGGATGATTTCAGCACATGTATTCCTCAGAAAATGACAGGAGGAACTAGGAAACAAAATTGAAATGAAACATTAATTTAAAAGAACACAAGCATCCTAATTGGAGATTTACTTTAACAGATTTCCCCATGTCTGAAAAATGATGGCTGGGAGCATAATCAGGCTTTTGGCAGGCACCATCTCTGAATTCTTCATAATAACTCTTAAATCCGTTTGCTGCGATTTTATAATGAATTTAGAAGCCATCATCTGTGTGGGTAATCTAAGGGACTGCATCTCGATCCTTTGCTCAAGAAAGGCGTATTCATTAAAACTGCTAAACACAACAGGGAACAGAAGGCATGTCAAGGTCACCGTGATATTCTTGTTCTGAAATTACAGCAGTAGTCTGTACAGCACATATATAAATCTTATCTGGGCCAGCTAAGTTCCACTGACTCAGCTACCGTTACACTAGGGATGAAGTGGCATAAGGTGTCAATGTTTTCTGTCAGAAACCAAATACAACGCGTCTCCAAACCATGTTCACCTTATACAGTTTAGAAAACCATTGCAACAGTGAACATCCCAAATTCTCATCACTCAGGGTTCACTGGTGGGTATAAAGACTATTCCTTGCGGCTGAGGAGTACAGGCTGTCACAGTGCAGTCAGCAAAGAGAAGCTGCCTCTGTGTCCTTTACAAAGACAGTAATAGTCTCATTAATATTAACAAAAAATACCCAGCCACATTCATAGGGTTAAATTCAAGAGCATATTGTGAATGTGTGAATATATTGCAGCTTACATGTGCAAAGACATCCAGTACTAATTCTTTCAGAATGCCCCAATGATGGATTTTTGAGGGCTTATAGGCAAGAGATTAGAAAAGCCACATGTCTGGAGTGACAAGGAGACAGACACACAAACAGCGTCTGGGATGGAGGAGAGTTTATTAATAAAAAGAGACGTCCATACAGTGCTGACTGCTAGCAAGTGATGCACTCCCATGGAGTGGGTGTGAGTTTCCCATGGAATTAAATTAAGTTCCATTTAATCCTGTTTATTATTTAATTAAAAGGCAGGGTAGCGGGAGACCTGCATCTCCTCTGTTGGAGCCCTTCACTTTTTAGTGCTCAGCTTTGTGTCATGCAGTTTGAGGTGGAAAGCAGCTGCCCAAGCAGCGTCCTGGATGTCAGGGCACAGTGACACTACTGTGTGTTTGTTGAAAGGATGTATATTATTGCGTCTTGTTGCTTCATGACTAACGCCCAGGAGAAAAGAATAAGGAAGGCAGACAAAGGACTTTTCGATAAAGTGGACAGACGATGTAATCAGAATGGTATTTATACTGGGGGACTGCTTTCAAACATCTCTGTTCTCACTTGCCTTTTCTAGACTGAGGCTATGCCTTGGTCCAGATTTACTGCCAGCTCTAGATCCCCTTTATCTGAAATGATGGCTGCAGCAGCGCCTAAATTAAGCTCTTTATACAAATCCATTAGGGAAAAAAAAAAAATTGATTACCTGGACTCTAGAAGAGAAAGAGGGGAACTTGGCATAGGCCTCTGAGGACAGGCAATAGGTGATGGATGGCACGTGGCATAACAATGTTTTACATAGCATTAAAGGTCAGGATGCTTATTCTGAGACTTCGTCTGTTTCCTTTTGAATCTCTGTGTTTCCTTAAGGAAGATGCTATGCAATGTCTCTGGTCTTAAGTCAGGTTTCTGATTAAACTCCATATCTGAGGAAGGCCAGATGGAGTAAAGCAGTTTTGGTGGAAGCACTTAAGGAATCTTCCTACAAATTTATCACTACTGCTACAAGTACTTCAGCAAAGGAATCTTTGCATTAGTTTTTCAGGTGTTTGAGCTTAGCAAGTTAGCAAAAGGATTACTTTCTAGTTTAGTTCTTCCATATGCAGGACAGCCTATTGTACTAGTGTTTAGTGTGTGCGCTATGTGTACGCGAGGCAGTTGTAGGTGGATGTAAGTACACTAAGTCTGGCAGAACGAAGTTCTTGCTGCTGACCGGTGTTTTTAAGTACAACTGGAATGCCAATATTAATAACAGGCTGCTACAACAGACAATGAGATACATATCTGGGCAGCTGGGTGTGCTGATCCATAGTGTTCACTTCAAGCACAGCGCAATGATGCAGTCTTGCTGCTTTCTCAGCACCTGATTTAGGGGCTTGCCTAACAGCAAGCTTTTCCAAAGATTAAGTCAGAACTAGACTGAGATGATGCAAGGCAGTAGGACAATGTGGCGAGAGGCGTATCTTTTTTCTGGAGGAAATCCCCTCCATTAATAAAGTTAGCAGCTAGCAGCTTAAGCGGTGTTTTCTGTTTGAGAGTGATGGGAGGTTGCAGACTCCTAAAGTAGCAGAGGCAACTAGAATAATTGGTTTGAATTTTGTTTGTCTTGGATTTTGCTGGGTTTTTTATGTAGACCATGTGATAGCTGCACGTGTTTTGTTTGACCTCAGGATTGAAGATACTCTGGGTGGTCATGTTTTGCATGGTGCATCTCTTTGCTTCCACTACTGCACTAGCTGCCTGTTTCCAAATGCAATGGAAAATGATGACTAGCCAGTGAAGCTGAGGCTACCTTACAGGCTGTCTCTCCCTTTATTCGCCCTCCTGAAAGAACATCTGGGACTCTTCTTCCAACAGTGCTTTGATTTTTAGCTCAGGAGGAATGGGAGCAGGATGTTCTCTGTGAATCAGCCCTAACCCCTGTTGGTCTGACAAAGCAAAACCAAGTTTTTTGACCTTGTTGGCAAGTCTTTTCTGTTTATTCATGAATTTTACTGTGGTCAGGACATGGGAAAGATTTTGGCTTTACATGTTTGCACTGGAAAATGCTCCTGCTTTTGTTCATTCAAAGGGAGAAAAGGTTTTTGTTCTCCTCCTTGTACTGCAAGTATAAGAGGAAACTGCCTGTATTTCCATTGCTGTTTCCACATTGCCATGGGAACAGATTTGAAGTGCTGCATCCATTAAGTCACTTAATTGAAAAATGGCACAGTTTATCCATTCAAACTGCACTTTTGCCACTGCTCTGTGTACGTCTACATGGCACAATATAGTTTTTGAGCTAGTTTAGTCCCAGAAGCAATACAGCTGCATTAACTGCAGTTGAGTATGATGGTTTGGGTTGGGATAAATAGCATAGGCAGGGCATCGTGCTGACATAGCTGTGCTGCCAACTCAGGCTTGTGTGAGATGATTCAGAGTTAGTTCAGGTATATGCAGGGATATAATGTAACCCAATATAACACTGCATTTCATTGCACAGGACTTTCTCCTAAGAATTCTCATGACACTTTGCATTCAGTTACTGTTTACTGGTGCAAAAATTTAATGTCCTACTTACTTTTTTTGTTCATTTTGGGGTTGGTTTCTGGTTCTGGAATTCTAAGTCAGACTTCATGTTATAGAATAAACCTTTCAAATGTAATTTTTCTGTTGTATAGTAATTACTGCTTGTTAAGCATGGCAGAGTCAGGAAAGAGGGAGGCACAAAATGAGGCAAAATGAGGCCACCTGAAGAAACTGCAGTGCTTGTATTCTTGACTGCGCATACTTAATTGCCAAAGAATTTCTAAGTATGTGTTAATATGATAAAATCTATCAAAACTATGAATTTATGTATTCTTACCTAGTAATGTGGTTTTCTTTTTTTCTTTTCCCTTCACCTACCTCAAGAGTGAAGAATAGGGGAGTAATCTTTGAGTACATTCATATTTCAAATGAGACCCGATTCATAGCCTTTTAACCTTGTCTGCAGGATCTGCTGGTACGAGCATTTTCTATGAGGAATAGTATTACCGTTTCAGGTTCTTCATTTGAACAGACAGAGAATGTAGAATATCGATTACAGAAGTTTACAGAGGGAGTTGTAAGTACTTGATAAATGCTGTTAGCATTCTGCTACTTCGTGTTTGTCATACTTGGTGCTGTAGGTGCTTCAGTTAAGATTGTTGGCTGGGTTCAAAAGGGCAGTGATTCTGCAGCCAGGTTGCAGAAGATGGGCTGCTAGCAAATCATACTAAAGTCACCAGAGGAGTAAGGGGAGGAAGGAAGGAAAAAAAGAATAGATTTTTTTTTCCCCTTTTTTCCCCTGCATCACTATTGACATGTCCCTCTTTAGTACTGCCAGCCTTTCTCTAGCAGTCAGTAAAATGTTACATCTCTTTCTCTCTTGGGCAGACATGTGTAGGCTAATTTCCACATGCCCACCAATGATAAATAATTTAAAACTCTGCAGAGAATTTATGATTTTTTAAAAACTGTTTAAGCAGTTACTTGACAATTTATGAAGAGGGAGCTGGGTACAAGTGAGAAGCCCTATGGTAGTAGTTGAGTATTGGACAAAATTGAAGGAAGTTCATAATGATACTAGAAGGCAAGAACTTAAAAAAGACTAACCCTGAAATAATGGTTGAAATACTTTTACATTCCCTACAGGTCTGTGGTAGCAATCACTCATCACACTGATTCTAGAGAACATGGTGCATCTCAAAGTGCGAGGAAAGGAATGGTTAAATCTGAGCTTTGACTTTTAACAAGGTGCAGGCTAGAGTGCCACTCGACGCCCAGTACAAATGTCTCCTTTGAGCTCTCTGCAGTGGGTTCTGTGTGAGGGGAATTATATTTGGTAGCTGACGAACTGCTCTTCCTGTGAAATCTACTTGAATCAAGCTGATCTACAGCTGATATTTATCAGTAGCACAAGAGCAAGCAAGTATTCATTTGGGACATGTCTCAAAAAAGGTTTTATGGATTAAAATGAGAACTACCCAGTTATATGAGTCTCAGTCATGTTAGTCTTTCTTTAGTGAGATGAATCCTGAATATTTTGCTTGAGAAAGGGTGTAAAAGATAACCAGTGGGTTCTATGAGTATGTTAGGAATAAGGAAAAAAGAAAAAAATAAAGGAAAAATGTAGATTCCCTGCTTAATAGGGGAAGAGAGGAAATAAAGGGTGAGGCAGACAGGACTGGAGCAGTCAATGTCACCTTTGTTACAGTTAATTGTGATCAGATGCTTAATATAATTAATTTTAAGAAGGGGATAGGCGTTCAGGCCCATGCAAGGAAAGAATAAGTTTTGTGTTTTCTAGTTAAAGGGCTTAATGAACCTCAGGCTTGGTCTAGAGTACCTAAGAAGTTTGCTGGAGTGATTTCTCAACTATTAGTGGGGATCTGTAAGAATTCATGAACTATAGCCTAAGGGAGAGGAGAAAAATGAGCATAGCAATTACCTTTACAGTGAAAAAATGTGGAAGATCTAGTGGGTATTAGAGCAGTCAGTCAAATTTCTTATGGATTCTGAGCTAAGATGATCAAGACTTTTATCTTGACAAATAATGTAATTGTGGTAGAATAACTGAACTACCGACAGGGTGGAAGCGATATCTTTGAAATATCTGAGAGGTTTTGAGTACTTCTTAGGTAAAGATTTTTTTGACAGTCCAAAATGCCATTTCTCATAAGCCAGCTAGGTAAGCTGGCCTAGAGGTCATTGCTGTAACACAATAGCTTTAAAAAAAAAAAAAAAAATTAAAGCCAATTGTTCACCTGTCTGAGCAGTGGCTTAGTATGGAACTGGGAGGGCCACTGGAGCTGGGGCAGACCAGATCTGTTGCATACTCAGTTCTGGTCAGCATTTTCCTTTAACAACCTAGCTAATGAAGCAGAAAATGCAGTTACAAAATTTGTTAAGACTCAAAATGAAGAAGAGGGGGGGAATGTAACACTGAAGGATTGCATCAGAACAGAGGCTAAACTGGAAATAAAATGAAGTTCTATTTTTGGAAATCAAATACATATGTACCGCAAGGCTTCGGCTACTCAGCTGTGTGCCAACTGCATGATGCAGTTGTAAAAAGGCAAATATCATTCCAGAATGTTGTAGGAGGAGTGTCAGATGTAATTACTCTGCTCACCTCGGTGCTGGTGAAGGCTCAGCTGGAATCCTGCCTTCAGCTCTGGGCACCGCACTTCCAGGAAGAGCTAGAAAAAGCTGAGAGGAGCGTAATGAGAACAGCAGGTGGTTTAGAAGACATGAGATTGGCGATAAATGATGATTATTTCTTCCCCCTCAAAGAAAAAAGGAATCTCTTAAGTTGCAGCAAAGATTTGCACACAATTTGAGGTTTCCAATTGGGTTTCTAATTGTTGTCTGAGGAGAGAGGCATTTTTAGGCAGAGGTGAGGTGGTAGAGGTGTAGCCACAGCCTCACTGCGGAACACCTAAACCCCTCATGGGGTAACTTTCAACACGCTTTTGAGGGAATTGTGATTGGTGTTACCTTGACTAAATACACTGGGGTAAAGTTTCTGCAGCCCAGAGTCTGCTTCCTAAGCCATCCTGCAGGGTGGCTGGGGCAATCACCTCGACTGGCCTCATCACCACAGTTCCTGCCTCTGAGCATGAGACATTGAGCATGTTCCCACTGGGAATGTGAATGGGATTATCTCGGTGTTATCCATGATCTATTCTGAGCTTTTTTCCCCCCAAGAGTTCTCTATTTTTCTAATACCCTTCTAATGCTGTCTGACTCTCTCGCCTAATACCTTCATTTTCTCCATATTTTTCAAGCTTTTTTGCTTGCTCTGGTTTTGCCAGCCATGCCACTGACCTTTCCTTGCTGTTCAAATTCTTGCAACCACAGGGCTTTCTCATGGTGCTAGTGAAAAGGGTATTAGTGTGGGAAGCCAGAAACTGTTTTCTCACTAGTGATGACAAAATAATTGTTTAGACCTTCTAAGTCAATCACTTACGTGCTGAAACAAAATGCAAGATAGTGTGGGGGTTCATTTCATTGCCACTTTGGTGGGACTTTTAAATGACACAAAGCCTATGCAACTTACCTAGGGAAGATACAGTCATGTCTTGATTTTTTCCCATGGAAAGATCCTAGGCTTTTCTCAGAAAACGTTTTCTCACCTAAATCATTCTGTACAGTGTAAAACAGATGTTCTTTTACTGTTTATATTGAACATACAGGATTCATAATACCTAGGGTTTTCAGGCAGTACCTAAATTCAAATTTATGTATTTAAACTGAAAAAGGACCCTGAAAGGATTTCTCTTACATACGTATTTTAGTCTCACTTACCTACCCCTCTAGGCTAGGTAGGCTGTTACTGTTATCTCAAGAGTTGCCATGGGAACAGTTTTACACTCTACTTCCTTTTCATTCTGCTTCTCTCAGACAGTATCTGTCTCTTTAAAACTGTGGCCATACTAAAATGGAGGTAAAACCCTAATAATTAAATACTGAGAGTTACTTTGCCAGCTGATATTGAACGAATAAATTCGTTGAGATCAGTGAAACAGCATCACATGACAAGGTGAGAATCTGTCCCTGGATTTTCAACCCTTCCTCCCCTCTTTTTCTCCAAAATTAAATTTAAAACTGCTTTGAGGTCAAAGCCAGGTATGTGTAAGGTTGAATTTTTTCAAGTGATGAATGGGCTCTTTTCAACTGTGCTAGGTACATCTTCTTCATCCTGTTGCTCTTTCTGGGTAATTGCAATGGTTTATGCAAACAGAACTGACAGAAAGTGTTAAATGATTTTAAATTTTGAAGAGTTTTCAGTAACACCTTCCAAAGGAAGATGTTCCACTTGGATAGCATTTAAGTACTGGCATATGTGTATGAACTCCACATGGCAACCAGGTATGAAGGTCACTCCCTAAACTGAAAAATGTGTCAGAAAAGTAGGTTTATAACTTGTAGACATCAAAGCAATCATAGAGAGCAAAACACGTGGAAGGGGAAGTGGCTTGTCTCATCCTCAAAGCTCAGATTTCAATAGGGAAATTGGAGCTAAAATGAAAGAATCAAGAAAGCCTGCATTCATGGGATCCTTCATCTTTTAGGGGAACTTTTATCAGTGTCTGATGAAAGAAGCTCAGCAATAGCCCAACGAAAGGTTAGGATTACATGTTTACAAAGTGAACTCCTAACTTTGTGGTGACACGGTAGTTAGTTGGTTTTCAGAATATAGTGGTTGCCATGTTTGTTTCAAATTTATCTAATAGCGGCCAGGTACTGTATCAGCATGATTCCAAAATAGTACTTCATGCAGCTACTACATGGCTTAACAGAAAGTGAAGACACCACAAACAACCTTGACTGAATTTACTTTTATTTCAGAAAAAAATTTCTAGCACCTTTAAAGATGAGTGGTTGATACAAATATGGGCTGAAAGTACAGAACATGGTCTAGAGTATGCATAGAACAAATCTGAGTTAAGAGTAGGGGGCAGAGCTGAAGGTCAAAAGGGCTGATGAGGTAGGGGTTGTTAGGATAGATACAGGGCAGATGCCTTCAAGAATTACCAGTTAGCACTGGGATAGCATTAAGGACAGCATATGAACTGGCAGAGTCTGATGAGATAAATTTATTGATGGATCTCAAAGGGACGTGGGACTTCTAGGGTTCTTGGGTTGTGGCATGCATTAATGGAGGCCAGGGATGGACATCTGGTCTGATTTTAGGACTGTTGCTTGTCGATCTGGACCACAGGTTTAGATCTGGGTTAGAAAGAATTACTGGGGTAGATAAAGGCAAAACTTGGGCTGGGTTTGGGATTGGAGCAAGGGTTGTTACTAGGTTCAGAAAGGCTGCTAGTCTCATGCAGCCTTTTACGTGGGCATTATTTCATGCAGACCAAATCATGTGGCACTTTTTGAGAGAGACTAAAGTTCAACAGATCATATCCTCACAGCTGCCTTGTCATGATGTTGCAAAAAAGGATATAAAATAAGTCTCTGCAACCAGGTACTTATTTTTATTTCTTTTATGAATCCTTTAATTGCAACGTGACCATTTTGGGTGGTATGTCTGCATGAACATCTGAGCTGTCCTGACGTCTATTGATTTCAGCTTGAGTATCTCCAGTTCTATAGTTACAGCTGACTAAATTTCTATAAAAGTCATCCTGCCATACCAAATCCTGCAGTGAGAGTGCACTGAAATAGAACTATGGTAAAAGCTATTCCCACACTCCATACGTAGTAATGAACTAAACATCTGTTGGATTTCAGCAGGTTTAGAATTGTGTTTAGGGTAACACAATTTTTAAGGCAAGATGATACAAGTTTTGAGGGCATGCTATGTATTCCTATAAAAAAGGGAATTAAAAATGACTAGTGCAATTAAAGGTTGTCAAAATAATTACAATAATGGCAGGAAATATGAGAATTTATCTGTTTATGCACCATATAAATGACAAGAATAGGTAGAAAAATCAGCAAATGCGAGAATTATAAAAATTAATACTCTAAAAAAAGAGGATCTATCATTAAAGGAGGTTTCTTTCATCTTCTTCTGACTATGTCTATTCATTTAAACTTGTATTGTATTATACAAACTTCTTTGTATGGTTCAGTGTATCTCAATTAAGATTTTACTGCCCTGTCATAAAGCTTATCACAGGCTAAAAGTTTTCTTTTATTTCTCTTTCTGTGAAGCCTGCCAAGTTCTGTATAAGCTGTCAGTCACTGTATTACACTCAGTGGATGAATAGAAGTTTGTTCACAATGAAGTTGTCCCAAATTTCTCAGGGTTTTTATAGACCATTTACAGTCTGTCCTATCTTCCTAAATCTCCTGCATAGAGCTTTTAAGGCAGAAATGATATCGCTGCGGTGCACCAAAAAGTCATACAATGGACCTGAAAAACCAGCAAGAACATCTATCATTTAATAGGTATTTCCAGCAGTGACTTCATTTTGGTGTCTTTTATACATGTAATTTATAATCAAAAGATACAGTGCGTTAATAACTGAATATAGAAAAACTGATTCAACACTTTAAACTGTAAATATGAAATGTTAGTATTGTTACTAAGAGTGCTATGTCTTTGACCCAAGACAAAAGCAACGGTTAAGAAGCCAGTAATAGTTTCTTATACCTGATGTCATGACATCACTGCAGTGGTTACTCCTATAATATGCACGGGAGACCTGGCACGGAGGCATAGCCCTCCACCTGCAAAAGCCTAAATAGACTATGCAGTATCAGTGATACAGATAAGGGACACTGAAAAATGTTTGCTTGCTTACATGCACACAGAGAATTTTCTTGCAAGAAAAGCTCACACCGGGTAATGTCTTTTTAGTGTCTTTATTTCTGAGGTGAATAACATTCAGTAATGACTGATGGGCTCTGAATGCATAATGGAGGTGTATTTAGTGCTGAATTGCTTGAAGACATTAAGCATGAGCAACAATTTAGAGTATTCCTAGAGAATTTGCATAAATATAAAAATAAAAAAGATCAGAGGGAGCTTACATTTCTCTTTGGCTACAGTTGGATGCAAGTGCCTAGCCCCATTGCCTTCTACAAAGATGCAAAAACAGGTTTAAAACAAAACAGTATTTCAGTGAGAGAGCATTCAGTGTTCAAAAAGGGAGAATTTGTGAAAATGTCATCTGCATCTGTTCTGTGCCCTCTGTTCAGGTGGATGAGAATGTAAGGAATGAAATGTTTGGGTGACTGAAAAGGATGAGTGGTCTTTCTCCTAATGCTACAGTACCTTATTCCCCATAGCCTGAAATAAGTCTGGTCTTATGGATAAATACTGTCTCTGATCTCTATAGGATTTTATTTGAGTTTTATTTGGTTTTGCACCATTGGGTGCACATATACTGTGGAGTGAAATTAATGCCCATATTGTCTGAGTAAGTTAAGCCATTTACAGTATTTCTTTTAATTAGTTCTCTTTTCCCAACATTACGCAGAACCATGGCAAAGAGCTGTTATTGGGATGTGTTTCAAGCTGGCTATGAATGAATGAATTGAAACGTCTTCTACAATTACAAAGTAACAGGAATGAAAAGGAGTGCTGCAAAGATCATTGCTAAACTTCTCTGAAGCGTTGCTGACATCTGTGTCTTGTCTGGATTGGATATTTTGGTACGATTCATTCTGCTTTCATCAGGAGGGCATCAATCATACTAATTTTTAATGCAGTAAATCAACTACTTTTAGTTATCTGTGATTTTTGGGGGGATGACATTGGCTTTGTGTCAGCAACTCTGTGAGATTCAAGCTAAAATTCTGGCCCTTCTGAAGTTAAACAGGAGGTTTGGCATTGATGTCAGTATATCCAAGATTTTCACATGGTGTTTTATGACTGTCCTTCTCTCATTATACTTAAATGTCACGAGGCACAGCCAAATCTCAGCAGAGAGAGTTCAGTTCTACTAGAGCTTGGTGGTATGAGTTTCAAATCGAGAAGGACGATAATGTTTCAGCTGTGAGAGTTACCTATTCTTTTCCTTTATAAGGAAAGGCATGAGTAGAGGGTGCTATGGATGTGCTGCTGTATACATACACACAGGCAGCTTTTCCACCTGTGTAAACTGTTAACGAGCTGGGATAATTCTTGTACCCTGAATAAGTAAATAGAAGAGGGTGCGCCTTTTTCCTTCTTTTCCCATCACTTGCATGATGAGTTGTCAGAGTATGACTCTTGGCAAGTACCGCAGCAAACTGCTGAGATCCACATGGCGATTAAAGGACATGCTAAATAAAGAAATGTTTATTTCTGCAGTTGCACTGCAAGATTGTAATCGTTGCTTGCACTGCAAGATCGTAATCCCCACTTTCAGGGGCATGCCGCAGTGAGCTACAGAAAACTACAGCAACGTTCACAAGAATGAGTTTCACTTGTCATGGTCACTTCAAACAAATATCCTCAGTAGAAGTAACCTAGTTAAAAAAAACAAGCAGCCAACAGTAACATTTCACACGCACTCTTCCAAAACAAAACCATTGTGCTGTTAAATTGCATCTCCTACTTCGGGTTTTAAATTCTTCAATGTCTTCTCTCTCTGGATTCCTACTGGAGGAATTATTGGACAATTTATCATCATTTCTGTATTATTTCCCTTGTGAAAATCAAATGCCTGGTCATGGCCATAAAACCTGAGTGCCTTGTTTTTAAAACCACCAGACATTTGCTTAGGAACAAGAGCTGGAAATCAGCTGGAGAGAGATCCCTAATCAGCCCTCAACCCTGCAGGCCTTCAGTGAGCTGCACAAAGAAATACACGGGGAACCACGCACAGACTTGCGAGATACTTGGGCTGAACTGGACAGCTGGGCTTTTAAGGTGTCTAGGTTAGACTGAAACCCATGCCACTAAACTCCCCTGTGTGAGGGAGAGGTCAGTTCATGTAGACGAAGGCATATTAACTCCCTGAACTCAAGCAGGCAATCTGGGCTTAGTGCTGTTGGGGTTATTGCTGTGTTAGAGCTCTTGGGAGCTGCAGTTGTTATCCAGCTGGGTGCAGCTTTGTCCTGGGCTCAGTCTACAGAGAAACTGCTGCTCACTCTCTGGGTTTGGGTCCAGGCAGACCAGTCAAGCCTAAGGAGGATAGAGCTCTCTGATAATTGGATCTAGTATAGGAAAAGGTTTGTGAACTGAAAATGATGCAGACAAAATCCCCCAAGAGATCTGTAATTATATGTAGTAGCATTCTACTAAATTGAGAAAGTGTTATGCAGGGGGGATGGCTATTATCCATTCTCCTGCCCTGGAAGAAGGCTCTTAATGATTTGGGTGGAAATTGCGTCAAAAATCTGTATCATTCATCCAGTAGCTAGAGATCTATATAAATGCAATTATTTTTATTTTAGTTAATGATTATGATAAATGTGAGGTCTGTCTTGATCATTTTCCTTGGGCTTTTATGATTCTTGAATTACATTTTTAATAGCACTGAAGGAGCTAGAGGAGGGGTGCAGTGAGTTTCCATCCATATGTTAGTTGACAGGACTGACAAAAATATTTGAAGATTTTTTCTTTTATGGGGGACAAATTTTTTTTTACAAGAAAGATGATTTTGCTGAAAACTGTTGATCTTGTATGTCTGTGACTTCATCCTAATGCCTGAGCATGAAAAATGTGCTTTTTTTATATTTCCACAAATATCACAAGAAAATAACTTTAAAAGTTGTAATTTTTTTACAGATTTTATATGGATTTTTTTTGGTTTTAGAACACTTTTAAAGAAGCTTTAAAAGAAAAAACTACAGAAAAAAAGCTAGTAAAAAATTTAAACATGTAATGACCTATTTTGGAAATATAAAAAGTGATGTTTCTACACTTCAAAAATCTTAGTGAATTTTAAGTTTAACCCTTATGATATTCAACTCTTCTCTGAAAAATTTTAGAGAGCAGCAGCACTGACTTTTTTGTAATAATCACTATGATAGATACAGCTTGCTTTGTCCTTACAGACTTCGCTAACAACTGGAATTCTAAAAGTAATTGCATTCACATAATGACAACAACAGCAACAGAAAAAAACATTCTGAATCATGTAAGGGATGACAGAAATAGTTATCATTAGGTGTTACTTTTCATTTGTGCCTCAAGAACGCTGCATTTCATTAGTTATAGTTCTTTGCTAAAAATTAGGACAAAAGTGGTTCTACTCTTAATACTAGGAGTCTCAAGTTTGCATTTGACTGTATTTATATGATGTAGTGACTGTATCTATATGATGTAATACCCTAAGATGTATTTCTGCATTGTTCGGCTGCAGAAGCTGACTGAGTGGTTAAAGTGCAGCCTTTGAGGAGTACTGTGAATAGGTTTTCAATATAATGAATATTTTTGAAGCTCTGAGATGAGAAAGATGATGTATCCTAAATTGATTAGAGAAATCTTTTACAGTTAGAGATGCTGCATGACCACTGTGAGTTGTGCATAAATCCTCTTTCTTTTTGGCAATGATTTTTATATGTTGTTTGATTTATATTCTGAGGTGGATGCCAAGAGACTAGCAACATAAATCATGAAAATGAAGCAGCCTAATATGCAATAGCTAGTTACAAAATTCATACTTGGTATTAGATGAAATAAAGTGTAAATACTCAGAAGATGATAGAGTGCCTTAATCTACAGAGTTAATCCAGCTCTGCATGCAGAAACTTGACAAGATGACTGTGCTTGTTCCTTTGGGCACTGGAACCTTTGGGCAAAGTCTTGCTTCTTTTTATGTTAATAGCCACTTGGCTTGCCTGATGCCAAGATCTTACCTTGGATCATGATCCTTCCCAAGGACATTTTAAGAGGAAGAGCAGAAAGATGTTTCAGTCCAACTGACCAGTGGAAAACAGGGAGCGGAGCATTAGGAAGGAGGAGGACAGCACAAAGGCTGGCGGTGGAGCAGATTTTTTATGTTGTATGGTGCCATCAACCTGCAGCAGTTGGTCATCTGTAGAGTCCTTCTCCCGGGTACATTACAGAAAGCTTTTTTGCTGACAGGCTTGGCACCTCTTTCCTGCCTGTGGTCACAGATTATATTTATTCAGGAGCTGTCTGAGGGAGAGGGCTTTGAAAGCACAACAGAGTGTGTTCACTGGAAGTTCAGCAAGTAGTACAAGCCAGCAAATTTTTATATGTGAGAGTTTATATGAGCATTTATATAAGTGAAGAGGGGGCATCTCCCCCTCTTTTTCTGGTAAAGATAATGAGGATTGAAATGGCAGCTTTAGGAAATAGAGAATATGAAAACATGACATAGGCAAACAAGCCTACAGGGTACAAGGTTTATGGAATCATGCAGCTGGTATGAAAGAGCATTTAATAAACCTTGTGGACAGAATCATTGGAGTAGAAACACAATCAGACTAAGTCCTGGGATTTCCAGTTGAATTTTGAGAGGGTATTGTGGGGGATGAGCCTGGTCATAAGCCTGGAAGTTGCAGACAGTTAATGCACAAGAGAATCTAAACAGCAGACCCTTTTGTGAGGACGTTAATAAATGGAAGAATGTGGATGTGAGGAAGGATGATGGAGAGATCAGCTAGTGCAAGAAAACAGAGGATGTGAGGGATAAAGTCTACCAGTAGTAGGTAATGGAGTGTCAACAAGGACCAGCCAGCCTGTCTGAGACAACAAGGGGAAGGAATGAAGGAATTCCTGAAAGAAAGTATCTGTGGAATATACCGGAGATGATGGTGGAGTTGGATGTGGTGTCAGGTAGTATGGTAATCCATTAGATTACAAGGCAAATAAGTAAAATTACCAGCAGCACAATAGTGGAAGAATTTAATTTCCCAGAAGTAGGTTTGAAAAATAAAAGGCAGGGCTGAGATACTTCTGGACTTGATGGGAATTAGTTCTTAACATTGAATAGTGAGTGAACCAACCAGAAGTACCAATTTTGGCTGGCCATTGACATCAACCTGGACTGAATCATCACAAATGAGTTTTCTTCAGTTTTAAGACAGAAAAATGTAGGCATAAACCTGAGGTTGAGTGCTGTGATGCTTATGGTGTTATTGGTGTTTGCAGAACTAAGGAGCACAAAGATAGCAATACAGAAACAGCCTGGAATTACTTCCAACTGAAAATACAGACACAGTCACAGAGTGAGAGCTTAAATCTGGACATTAGGAATATGCAAAGAAAGGAGAAAGCCTGAAAGCCTGGTTGAACTGGATCTTGCACAGAGAATCTCAGTACAGATATACAATCAAAAGAGCTAAGAGGGCCTGTTGTGTACAGAAGCTCAAGGGTAGTCTATGTGAAGTCCAATTCTGAATGACCATTTGACATAGTTTTCAAAAATGTTGATGACATCCTTAGGATAATCTAAATAATCTCCATTGTAGCATACTGAATGAACTAATAGATGAAATTGCGTGGCCAGTAACAAGGATGTTTAATCAATGTGTAAATAGGGAAATACCTGTGTCTGGAGTTTTCAGAAGAGGAGAGCAGGAAGTGTCTGCACGAGCACAGGCACGCTGTTTTGTACTCTAAAACTATGCAAAGGCTTGGATTTTGAGAGAAAACTATTTAATGACATGGAGGCAAAATTGAATTTGGAATAGCAGCAGAAGCAGCTAGAAGATTTTGTGTAGCTGTCTAGTGCCAGCGATGTTTTTATAAGGTGATCATTCATACTTAACTTTCTGCTACATCCATGCTGTCTCTAAATGTACTTGAGGTCTTCTAGTTCAAAGGACACAAGGATCAACAAATGTGTGGTTAACATTATTGTTTCACCATTACCTGGTCTAAGCCAATGGTAAAGATGGCAATGACACCACTCTTACCGAAATACTTGTTAGATCTTAGCGTGAATAGAATTTGAATGTCTAAGATTTCAACCTCAAAGCCCCCAGTAGGTTATCCCCAATGATAAGGCTGTCTCAAATCTATAGTGTGCAAATTACGTCTTCTGGATTCCTGCCAGCTTTCTTGTCACATCTTGCTCTTTCTACTGTTTTGTCTCTTTTCAGGGCATAACCTGAAGACTAGTAGCAACTTGAAATACACCAAGCACAAAAGAGTATTTGTAAGACAGAGAGAGGTTTTCTTTCAATGATGAGATTTCAAATTATAGGTGTGGGAAACATCTCCCCCTCTTTCTTTTTTCTCTTTTTATTTATAACTGTTTCATTCCCATTTCACCATTGGATTAGTGGGCTTTTTGCCAGTAGATATATATTTTAGATTAATACCATTGAAAATACCAGGGTCACTGAGTGAATGAAAAATACACTGTGTGTGACTTGTGAACAGCTATATGCATGCTTTCTCTGGCTGACCTTGCCGACGAGACCTGTTAGGCAGCATGGGAGCCATTTGGAAGGGCAAGAGATAAACAATTACAGGTTTATGTGCCTAACCTTACTGGCAGGCAATATCCTGGAGACATTAATAAGATGTGAGATCACAAAACATCTGGAGAAATATCAGCTGACAAAAGCTAGCTATTTCTGATTCATAAGGAATAAATTGTGTCTGACAAATCTGGAAAATGGAGAAAAGCAGTAAAAATGAGACAGCGGATTGGCACTTTGAAAACACTTGAAGAGGAATTGCAACACTGATGTTATGTCTGAAGATTTGCAAGTACAGCTGTAGAAATGACTTTAATAGCCATGCTCAGATAAGATGACAGGCACTTGGTCTGGAGGTTTCTTTTTGCACAGTCTTTAATTAGCCTTTAATTAAATTAAGACTTTAATTCATCTTTAATCCACAGCTGATCTGTGCTCAGTGGGCTCTGATCATTTCCCTTGAAGTACAATATTTCTAAGAGGACAATATAAGAAATGTAACAAGTTAAGACAGAATGAAGACAATATGATCTTAATTCTTCAGCTGAATACAGCCCTTTGTGGATGGGGGCTTTTTGTAATTACTTAAACTTCAGAACAGACCACTTCCCCTACCTATGTTGGGATCCTAAACCATACTCATTGTGTCCCCAATAATAACAAAATCCTTCTGTGTGTGGCTATATCTCAGAGGAAACATAACCTCATGTAACCCACAAACTTCCAACCAGAGGGGAAAAAATTATGTAGCTAAGGAGAGGAGATTATTCTGCTTTTATACCATATCAGATAATTGATTACTATTCTGCAACCTGGAAACGGTTTCATGTGGATGATCCATGTATGTATGTTTGCAACAGGGCTGAAATTAACATGAAGTTATACATTAATTTGGGTAAGTAGCTGATACTGGACTACACAGAATTAACTCTAGCCACCTACCTGCTTTTTATCTTCCTGGAAGAGGCTGTGGGGGATTTTCTGCAGTGTCCAGGAACCTACAACACAGTTCACCATCTTTTCTGTCTGCTTATCAGAGGCTGTAATTTATTAAATGCTTTGATATCCATTGAGATTTAAACTGCTGTGCATGTAAATGGCTTGATGTGATCTATTTCATCTTGCAGCTGTTTGTGAGGAATTATTATGCTGTGTGTAAAGCACTGGACTGTCTACACAGACCTCTTACGTAGGAGCTACAGAAATGATCCATTTGAGTCCTGTAAGAAAGTAGTGTCTTCCTGTAGGTTTTCACAGATGTGTTCATAATGTTGGTTCCCTGATATTATACTAGTGAATTCTTTCTTTCCCCAGCTAACACATTATTTTGAGCAAGATTTGGTGTAAACCTCAAGTCAGTGCCAGTTATTTAGCATAGAAACTGAATGGGGGGCAGATGGGTATCTGCTTTCTCATTTCCCCATTGACAGACATTTGGGAGCCTGAGCTGACTCCCATGAGAAACTCTTCCCTCCCAGCTGTGGTCCTAAATCAATAAAGTACTTGAGCATATATTAAGCCTTAGGTAGGTGCCTCAGTCCTGCAGATTTTCACAAATTCTAAGATTTGTTTTAAACATATGCCTTCTAATTGCAGTTGCTTTCCTCAAGCAACTTTATAAATCCTGAAGTCTGAGCTTCAATTCTACTTCCGCTCCTGGAGGAGACTGGAGTTCCAGTGTTACATCTGCCGGTGTTATCTAGCGTTTGAGGGATGCCTCCCAGTGGAGGCATCTGAAAACAGAGCATGATGCTTTTTTTTCTAACTGTGAAAGATGAAGTCTCCTGTATAATGATGAAGTTTCTTCCATAAATTATAGTACACCAGTAAATCTTTTTTTTCCCCTTGTTTTTTGTCCCAGAGAAAAATTATCTACCTATTGCAGACAGCATAGTTTTTGACGCAGGAGAAAGCTTATAATGATGCTATGCAGAGATAAGAGGGCTGTGTGGTATAAAACTACTTCTGTATTTCTCCTTAAGAAAGCCTACATGCATCAGTGTTGGAGAAAGCAATTTCCCATACATGCCTCAGAAGGGTGGTGTTTGAGGATGAATGTATTTCCCCAAATGATTAAGAGCCAGTGCTTCCAAAGCACTTCATTATCTTTGGATGGGCAAGGATGCAAATTTAAGAGTACTGGCAATGATTGCTTTGAAATACTTAACAGCTATTGTACGCAAACAGCATAAAACAGGGAGTGGGACTATCGTTCAGGTAAGCATGTAATTTGGGAGGATATTTTTCAGATGATGTCATTTAGTTCTTCGCTTGGCAAAACCACTCACAGAAGACAAAACAGGTTTTGCATATTAAAGCTGTTTACCAGGTGTCAGGTCTGACCACGTGAAGGCCAATCCTGCAGTTACGGCCGAGCACCATACTTCCCAGGAACCCTGGCTGGACAATGATGCAGCACTATGTCACGTGTGTACACAAACACAAACTTTAACTGTGCTGACTTTGAAATCTATGGCACAATACCTGCCATTTCAAAAGCTCACATGCCTCCATTTTTGTTGGATTTATTCCTGGTTAAACCTTCTGCTTTTCCTTTTATTCTCTACCTCATTATCTTTTATCTTTTTATGAGGACAATGGATGTCATTTTGTGTCATCATTATACTTTCTTTCAAAAAGGCAGAAATGTCTTCTCTTCTTTATACTGCGGGAAACCAACATAGTCATAAAAACCTGGAGCCAAAATAATCATATGCTGATAAATAGAGACCTAAACTACCTCATGGACAAATAACTCCAATCTGGATATTTTCCCCCAAATGGGAAATGTTCCAGCAAGTGAGGGTAGGCAAAAATCGTGTAATGAATTATAAATGTGAAGTGCTAGCAAACTGTTCAGTAATGTGCTATAATGTTAAATACATAAGATATGAGCATAAATATTCTTTGAAAGTTATATGCCAGTGCCATGATTTTTAATATGGATACACTAAGATATGAATTTATTAGAAATTTAAAACATTTTATAACTTTAAAACAAAAATTTAGTCAAACGTTTTCTCTCTGGTTTTATGTTTAAAAGACTTCTTTTGTGTAATTAAAAATGCAAGACTTCTGCAATAAGCAGGTGAATTAACTGGCTAGCCTAAAACCATACCCAGAAGCTCTAACAGGTGGTGTCATTTACTTTACAGATGAGGGTAAATCAGCGTAGTTCAGCGTCAATCAAGATCTGCCTCCAAATTCACTCTTAGGCTCGATCCCACTAGAACATTTGCCCGTTTTATACATTCAGCATGGTACAGTTACTGATGGGCATACTGTAAACTTTATAACAAGTTGGCTCCTAACTTATTAGTATGATCAATATTGCATATTCACCTAACATTCAAATACATCCTAGTGAGATGAAGGATCTGTGTTCCGAGAGAGGCATTTGAGAAATACAAACACAGACACTAGTACCAGAACAGGGGTACCTCTTTCCAACAAATTATCTCTTGAGATGTATAATGTAGTTTAACATGGAGACAAAAATATGGGAGCTGCTGAATGAACTCTCCATTTCTTGATGATCAAGGGTGGAGGAATGAATAACTAAACACATTTTGCTGACTGTATACAGAAGTGAGTGGGTGAAATTCTGGGGGTTTTTTTGTTGGTTTTGGTTTTTTTTTTTTAAATGCAGGTGTTAGATGAGATGATCTAATGGTCCCTTCTGGCCCTAAGGCAAAGTGCAGCCTCCATTTGACAATATTCATGGAGCTCTATCAAACCCTTTTAACCAGGCCTTTGGGGAAGGAGGTTCCTAATGGGGAAGAATTTTATAGAGCAGAAAAGTGTTTGCCAGCAGAAATATTTGCTGTTGGCAGTTGATTTTTTGGGGAGGAGGGAATGTTTGCCAAGGTTTTCATTTGAAATGTCTTTTAAATCTTCATTGACGATGCCTGTGGCAATATTCAGGCATGTCTTTGTATATTTTGCCCTGGAAAAAATAAATAGCTTTTTTTTTTTTTCAAGGCAGAGAAACAAGAGTTCGCATATTATTTAATGACAGAGGTAAATTTCATCTCATATTTGTGTGTCTCAGGGAAAAAGTAAGGGAATATGACTAGCATCTGTCTTGCGTCGCCTTTCTTGGAAGCAATGTTCCACCTTTGCTTCATCCATCTCTTGAGCAAACTGTGAGAGATTTAGAGAACCAGAGCTGTACTTTTCTTAGCTCTGGTTCACCTAAGAGGACTGTGGACTGTTCACTTTTGGAAATCATGGCCAGTCTTTAACAGCAGGCCTAGAAACATATGTAAAAGTAGCACAACACAGTGGCGTGATTTGTAACCATGGATAAGTCATCAAATATACAACCTGCCAGACAACCAAGGTATTAGACAGTCCATCGTACAGGTTACGCACAATCGCCAGCTGGGTCTGTATCTGCAAAGCAATCTGGAAAACTTAGGATGGCTTGTGGGTAGGAACACCGACAAAATATTTGCAAGCCTTTTGCACCATTTATCCATTCATAATTTAGAAATTATAATAACTTTTTGGAACATACTTTGCTTATGACCCGCACCATTCAGGGTGATACTTTGAGCAGAAGACAGTGCAAGGAGCCATGCTGTGTCGCACAATCTGTCACTGAGCTGCATGAATAGTGCCCGCGTCAGCCTTTTGTCCCCGGCCACAACAGAGACAACTGGCTCTCCCGCGTATAGGTGCTGCTGGGGTGGATTGTCCTCCGAAGAGACAGATGTCATTAACGAATGATATACAGCAGGCAGGGTGGCTTGTGGGGCTTACAATGGCTGCAACATCCAAAGGCCATATGTAGTGATCTCATTAGTTTCTTGATCGCCTCCCGCACAGGCTGTTGGAAATGTTTAAAAGTGCAAGTTCAAAAGGGAAAGTGATGTATCATGTTTGGATTTCTCCTTCAGTCATGCAAAGCAAACAGAGAACCTGCTGAGTTTGGAAGCTAGAATTTTTAGAGACTGGGGCATATCTTAATTGTGGGTCTGTTAAATGGCTTTGCTTCAAACTGTATTTCACCACTGTCTCCCACGGTCAAAGAGTCCAAAAAGATATTGAAGACATGCAAAATCCTTCGGGTATTTTCAACCTGAGGTATTTATCCACTTGGTTCTGTTTCAGCCTCCAGCAGATGTTTATCTTCTGCTAGGAATTTAAGGGAGACATCTGCAGAATTCCTGGGATGTTCAGCTTTGGATATGGCTGTGAAGAAAAACACATGATGTGGGATAATGTGTTATTGTATTCCTTTTAGTTTTATTTCTCCGTCCTTTGTTTCAAATGAGTATTATAGGCACAGCCCCATTCTGCATCTCAGTCTGGTGGGGTGGTTTGCCTCAAATCTACTTTGATAACTTTGGGAAACCTTTTGATCTTGGAGCTCAGCAGCACTTTACATTGTCTTTACTCCCTGTTTTTGTCAATGGGAAGTTCCCTTCCAGTCTACTCTTGATGTTATTTTATTTTAACTACGATTTCCCAGCTTCTCAGAAGAGCTTGTTTCTGCCTGGACTGGGCAGCCTTTTTACAGCAAACACCAAGTGGAGAAATTTTCTTGGGCAAGATTTCTTACAGAGGCAGCATCTTTGTTTTCAGAAAGATATATTCAGTTGCAATTGGCAGCTTTGAAACCACAGTAGACCATTTAAATTTTAACTGTTAAACCTAACACAAACACAAGCTGTTATATTTCTTACCTACAACTGAGCATCTTTAAGAGTGATGCAAAGTGAAAACAAAAGCATCTTTGATGCTTTGAAAAACAAAAGCATCAGTAAATGCCTTTCTAATCTTATCCTTGCTACATACATTATAAACTCTTTAATGCAAATGCAAACTGTTGTTTAAGAAGTGATTAGATATTAATTGTTCAGTGGTAATTACAGATAATAATTAGTAGGAATAGCATTCTGTAAGGATCCTTCTGTTTTACCTTCCTTGTCCTGCTCTCTCAGATGGTTTTCCTACTGGGTGTAAAAGTTAGTCTGAAAACTTGATTTTGGATTCCAAACTTAACTGCTCCTGGAGGAGGATGTTGGTTGAATTGTTAACGGCTGATGTCCAGTTCAGCTTTTTCCGGAGCTTTGCTGTCTCCATAGTTCTGAGTTCAGAGTCACTGTGATCCTTATTGCCTCACATTTCAAATCTATCAGCATAGCCCCGAATTACTCTTCTAGTTCTCCACAGACTGTCTCTCCAGAAGAGAGAGTAATCCCTTCCACCCACTTTACAGTGCATTGCATTCCCTTTATCTCTCGGTGAAAATGTCTGCCTAGACTGAATTTAGGATTAGTACAGGAAAATTGTGTGTGGTTTTAGTGAAATGTGAGAAATAGTTTTATACCTGACATATTAATTCATCCTGTGAATGTTATACACATGTATCTAAATTGTGGTTGCAGGCCACATTGGAGTAGCTTTGAAAATCATCACAGTGGTGGGAACTTCTGAAGCTTGTGTCTGAGTGGCAGAATGCAGCATAGTGTCCAAAACCTGTGGGCCAGCACAGCCTTGCTTCTTCCAAGTAGTGGTAACTGAGGTTGGAGTCGTAGTCCTTGTGTATGGATAGATTTCTGGTGGGATATCCCAGGGCAGCACATTAAACGTGGCTGCGGTATTAGTCATTTCCTGGCTTCTCTTTCCC
>NW_009260274.1:231163-233273 GCF_000687185.1 Egretta garzetta | reverse complement strand
TCCCTTTAAAGAAGACACTATCTATGCCCCTGACATAAGAATAAATACTTTTATGTAAATATTTTCCAAGTGGGATTACTCATTATTAACACAGACAGTTCTGAAGGCAAATACAAACAGAATGTGTCAGCAAAAACATTATTATTAAGGAATTCAGACCTCAAACCGCATCATGATTCATAGAGCACCTGACTGCTTTTTTTTCACTTCTCAATTTCTTTTTTCCTCTTCAATAAATACGAAAATGTCTTATGGCACATATTTCCTCTAATTATGGGTCTGACCGATACTATACCACAGGCTTGCCAGAAGGCTTGTGTTGGTGTCTGATAAACTGGAAGCACAGGGGAGGATTCCTTGGGCAGCCTGTCTGCTCAAACGTTGTGTAAGTGGAGGAGAAATGGAGTGGGTGACATTAGGTTAACATAAACTGAAACAGAGCTACAAAAGGTCCACCTGAAATGAAACTGTTTGGTGAGACGGGAAGGCAAGCAGTGCCTTTTTATTGTAAAGGACAGGCTGCAAGGCTCGTCTTCAGTGAAACCTGATTGAAGCCAGTGCATTTTAGTGCTCTCTGGAGCGTAGCCCCAGCTGCTAGTGCCCTGGGTCAATGGCTTTCTGCATACATGTAAGGCGCTAGGAAGGTGGTGAATACAATGATAAAATGAAATAGTTAAGTAATCATTAAATAAGTTCTGAATTCCCCTCTAGTTTATCCTCAGTTTTTCAGAACGTACTGAGAAATTTCTTGCGGGGAAGGTTAGGGTTTTGGTGCAGGTCTGAACTTCATTGCACTGGCAGAGGGATAGAGCAGGACTTCCTCCTGTTTAGCTGCTGTTGCTTTAGTCTCGCTGTGCTGCAAAGAGTACTTCAAAACTTAATTTTTTTTTTCTTCCTTAAAAATACTTTACATGGAATCATGTCAATATAGTAATAGATTTTTACACTCTTTGGAATCGGAGAAGAAGAGAGGATGAAAGATATAATTAATTGCAAATAAACTTGTCTATAATGTTTTAAGCAACTAAATTTGGTTTTGGGGTTTTTTTTCATCAAATGAGTCTGTTATGCTTTGTGATACCTTCCTGCCTCAGGTCTCTTAAATCACAGCTGAATCTCTTTTATGAGGCCTAAGGGAAAGTCGAAGGTTATGTTCCTTGCTTTCTTTTGTAAATATGTTACAGTCCATTTCATCTAGAATCTGGCTCTTTTCACAGCTGGTTGTTGAGTCAGTTCTATAGGCTCTACTGTGATTTAAATCACTTAATATCCTGTGGGGGTTTTTTTGTAATGTTTCTTTTTCAAATATGAAGAACACTAGCATTCATGTAGATGTAGATTTTAAGAAGTACACTGTGGTTTCACTGGACATCTAAAACTATGTTATATTTCCTTTATAGATCTGGTATGTGCAAAATCAAGAAAGAAAGTCTTCATCCTAATCCACATTTAAAAAAAATGACTACATATTCAAGCTTAAGTAATGCATCAAGTAATTCTTTCACTGCTTAGTTTATATCAAAAACATACCAAGTTTTATTAGATTGTTTTCCAACTCAAATGAAGCAAGAGGACAGGAAGGTATATTAAGATGAACGACGCTTATTTGAGAGAAATGTATGACTGATACACTTTTCACTGTCTGAAACTCTTCATGTTCTTATTTCTGTGATTTTCTTCTCTATGCTCCCTCAGAGCTAATCAGTAAATCAGCTATCATACCTTATGTAGAGACCCATATAATAACTGCAGATTAATCATAGAATCATAGAATCATAGAATCATAGAAAGTTTTGGGTTGGAGGGGACCCCTAGAGGTCATCTAGTCCAACCCCCCCGCAGGAGCAGGGACACCGCTAACTTGATCAGGTTGCTCAGAGCCCCGTCCAAACTGGTCTTGAATGTTTCCACGGATGGGGCCTCCACTACCTCTCTGGGCAACCTGTTCCAGTGTTTCACCACCCTCATTGTAAAGAATTTCTTCCTTATATCTAGTCTAAACCTACCCTGGTTTAGTTTAAAACCATTACCCCTTGTCCTGTCACAGCTGGCCCTACTAAAAAGATTTTCCCCATCTTTCCTATAGGCCCCCTTTAGGTACTGAAAGGCC
>NW_009260274.1:202158-231003 GCF_000687185.1 Egretta garzetta | reverse complement strand
CAGGGCTGCTCTCGATCCTTTCTTCCCCCAGCCTGTACTGATACTGGGGGTTACTCCGACCCAGGTGCAGGACCTTGCACTTGGCCTTGGTGAACCTCATGAGGTTCACACAGGCCCACCTCTCCAGCTTGTCCAGGTCTCTTTGGATGACATCCCGTCCTTCTGGTGTGTCAACCGCACCACTCAGCTTGGTGTCATTCACAAACTTGCTGAGGGTGCACTCGATCTTGCTGTCCAAGTCATTGATGAAAACATTAAACAGCACCGGTCCCAGTATGGACCCCTGAGGGACACCACTCGTCACCGGTCTCCATCCGGACATCGAGCCATTGACCACTACCCTCTGGATGCGACCATCCAGCCAGTTCCCTATCCACCGAACAGTCCACCCATCAAATCCATAGCTCTCCAATTTAGAGAGAAGGATGTTGTGGGGGACCATGTCAAAGGCTTTGCAGAAGTCCAGATAGATGATGTCCATTGGTTTTCCCTTGTCCACTGATGCTGTCACACCATAACTTTATAATCTCAGGTTTGGTGCAAACTTCATGATTTCAGGAAGTCAGGATTTTTGTTTTCTTACTTCTGCTTTTTAGTAAAAATCATCATTTCCACAGATTTCCAAGGCTCTGTCAGTCTGAATACAAGCATTTTGCTTACAGAGCTGAATTACAGCATGTTGTTTGAAATCAAGCGGGTAATGAAGTCAATAGAAGGAAACAATACCAGTCCACTTACTGGAAAGATCCCTAGTGGCACCTCTCTGTGCACTTGGGGCTGCTTTACATCCGTCAGACATGCACTGCAACACCTACTCTTGTCTCAATTTGCCACAACTGCTTTAAGGTCTTCAACTCTTGGGCCAAGGTCACAGGTTTATGGATGCAACTGAATTTCCCAGACACGAAAATATAAAGTTGATGTTTTTTCTATTTGTAAAACAGAAGAAAAGAAAAAGGCATGGTGAGAAGCACCATGGTGTTGTGTGTAAGATATTTACCAGTATTTGTGGGGATGATCTAAACTTTGCATGCTTTGCTGGATTTAACTGCGAAGCTTAAATCAGGATCCTGTTTTATCTGCAGCTGAAGCTGACAGCTGGTGAAGGAGAATAAAAAACCTTTGGGGTTTTGGCCCATCATTAACTGCTTTATAGTGGAAGCTTCTAAGCGTCTGAGCTTAAAAATGTAATGTGTGTCCTCCAGTAGTACATGTTTGTTCTTGATTCTTACATCTTTCATTTTCTTGCCAGAGGGGTAGGTGGATTTGCTGTGTTGGGGAAATATGACTAAACTTGGCCTGGAACTTAAGAAATTGTACACTCTTTGCTTATAATTATTAAACCACAGATTAGCAGATCTATCTTTAAATCAGCAGTGACCCTGAGACTCTGCTTTCTGCAGTAAGAGTTGACATGAGTAGGTGATGGAGCAGAAGGAGCAGAACTCTTCATCACGCAGCTGTGAGGAGCCCTTCATGTTCATCTATCAAAGGTCTGGTTTCTACTCAGGTCATTGTTTTTTGCTACAGCAGTCTTCTAGTGTTCCAAGACCTTTTTCTATAAAACATTGTTTTTTCTCCTCTCCCCGCTCCTAAATCAACTTTACTATTCTATGGCTTGGTCAGCTTATCTGCATCTTTTTCTTCCATGAAATGACACTGAGATCCACAAATGTCCAGTGTTTTCTTCTTGTGCAGCCAGAATAAACAGGAATTATGGCAGCAACTCCATGGCAGATAGAATCCATCCCATAACACAGAATGGAAACCACTCAGACAACCTGGAGATCCTCAAAGACCAATATAGCTCCTGTGCTGCAAAGCTGTGGCATCACTTGTACAGTGATTTGTAGTCCTGGGCTTTTTCCTATCATTGACCGTATGAATGTGTCCTCCTTCTATTACATTTTCCATCCAATGTGTACCTTTTCCATGTAAAAATGTTGCTGAATCCCTATAAATTCCCACTGTGCAGCTGCAGGCTACTGCATTGGTGCTGTAGACAAACAGTATTGCTATTTTCCTGGATGAATGTAATTCCTTATTCTCCTACAACTTGACTTGTTGACAATATCAAGATAAATTCCCGCTACATTTCATTATAGAATTTTTTTTTTGAGTGCTATCTGGCATGCCCAGCCAACTTCCATCTGGAGATTTTTAATTGGGAAGAAGGAGGTGGCAAATCTTTCCTTTTAATTGCAACATGACAGTAGAATAAAAATAGGATATCAAATATGTTATATCTGCTAGGGTTGCTAAGGCTTATAGTCTGGGTCTTCATTTTCAACTGCTTTCTGTGCAATGAAAAGCAGAGGGTCTGCACAGGGTGTACAATTTTTATTTTTTTTTTTTTTTGAAGAAAAGTAATAACCAGAACATAGCAATGATAGTTCAGGAAAGAAGTAATGTGATGCCATTGAGGCCCCATGCATCCCAGTGCCCAATTACTGTGGGAAGTAAGTCCAAAGAATAGTGGCAGAAGAACAGAACAATGAAATGCTCCCCACGTGCTCTCGTGGTATAGACAAGTCAATCCATCATGAGTGCACAGCCTAGCATCTGGGAGATCCAGATGATACACACTGTAGTTTTCCTGTATCAGCAGTAGTGTCTCTATTGTTGCCTTTTAAAAGCGCTTTTCTAGCGAGGCCTAGGGCATGATTGAAATGCTTGTTATTGCAATTGCTCTGGCTCAATCAATCTTCATGCGTGATACAAGGCCAACCTGATCTCGGGGCTCTTTATCTGCCCCTTCTGCTTGCAATTGTTAAGAATGCACTTACTGAACTAAGAGCTAACAATTTCTTTTATGTGAACCATATGCATGTACTACATAGTGAAGAGAGCACCTTTTAATTGTGATTCTAATTGCTCAATGCAAAAATATTTGTTTTAACTGACTAAATCCCAGTCAAACCTTCATCTTGGTATGTTTATGGATGTTTTTTTCTAGTGTACATTCCTGTGGATTATTTTGCAAGCCATCCCATGGGTGTGTTGAGCATCCAAGCATCCTTGCAAACAGTTACTGCAGATGTGTAGCTATAATTCAGGTGAATCATTGTTCCCCTTGTTAAAGTTTTACAGCAAAATATTTGGCTAAATACAAATGGGAGAGGTCTATTTAGGGATCAGAACAAAAGCAACCTAGGTTGGTCATGCAATGAAGAAAAATTGCCCTAGACATGCAGTTTATTTAGATTTAATAAGTCCACAGCTGGGCACAATATTTAAAAGTTAAGTGCTGTTCTACTGTCAAAATACTCAGGGCCTGATTCACTGTCGCTGTGTATCAACACAAGACTCTTGAATAGGATTTCTGGAGTAGAAATCTGGTTTAAGCAATTATTTGCAGGAAGACGGTGTGTTTGAATCTGTGTTGCAAGTGGAGAAGGATTAATGTGACCTCAACATACATGGTACTGACCTGGGTAGCCAGAGGATGCGTTGACTCGGAGCATCGCTGCCGAGGCTCTGGAAACTCCCAACTATAAACAAACCCCACATTTGTTCCTGCAGACATCCAGCTGTCCTTCCTCAGTCCCACAGTATGAATACGCTTAAAAGTGCTTTGTCATCAGGAGATGCTTTAAGTAATCCTTTGTGTTATTTTGAGCTTAGATAAAACCCATCTGTGAAAAGTTGTATGTGGGCTGTGTGGTCAAGAAGGCAGAGGGCAAAAACTGTCCTGGCACGAATCTCATGTGATCTGGTGAATGCTTATTGTCGTCTTGGAAATAGAAACAGAACAGAAAATTCAGCTGCCTGTACTATAGCACCTAAGGGGCTCAGAAAATGCAGGAATGATGTGAAAAAGGAAAAAAATTCCTTAAACCTGAATTTCAGGTCTGGCAAATTGAAATGTTGAACTTGCTGCTTCTTCCCAGACTGTTTTATTCTCATCCTTTTTTGTCAGCTCTTTTGCCTTTTTCTTTGTGTCGTTTGCTGGTTCATTGACCAAAATGCTGTCGTTCTGGTTGGACTGTTTATATATGCTCATGTCCACTAATTTGAGTAATTGCAAATACCACTACCCTATAGTGCGCTCGCTTTGTTCAGAATTCAACCACATAATTACTTGGTGCAGGAGGTTTGACCATATCATTATCTGCTGTGTTTAAAAGGCTTCACTGGCTTTTGGAGGAAGAGTCAATCAATTGGAAGATCTTACAGCTAATATACAGAGTGATGTGTCCTGCTTTATTTTTATGACCTTAGAAAATTTGGACTTGTTTACTAGTCATGCTGTAACTCTTTGTCCCACTCTCTTTCCCATGCCTCTATAAACAAAGAAAATTTTGCTAAAATGCCACCTATGCTCAGGAAAATTTAGTACAGCATTGTGACTAGAGTAGATTTTTTGAAGAATGATATTCTCATATAATAATACAATGTTCAGCTCCTGTAACTGCTTCCAGCAGAGGATTTCATAGATAAATTCCTTGCCTCTTGCCACCACAGTCATTTGAGGAAAAGGTTATCCCTGTTCTGCAGAGCAAGGAACTGAAAGAAGAGGCAGTGACAGTAAATCTGTGGCTGACAGGCAGATGTCAGGTCTCTTGTTTCCACCTCGTGGCTGTGAATCCTGGCCCAGCTCTGCCTTTGCGAGCTGTGTTTTGCCTCTGCATCACTCTAAAACTCAAACCAACAGCCACACCAGCGGCGGCTGAGAGCACAAGTCCTCTGCACAGAGGTCCAGTCACCATCGTTCATGCAATACCCATTAATGCTATTCAGACCTTTGCAGCCAAGCCTAAGGCCACCCGTAACTTCACTATTTAGGCTCATATTTTAACAGAAACAGGATAGCTTTCATAAGTTTTTCCACCTTGTTTTAGGCCCTTATTTAATCCAAAGGAATAACTCTACAGCAGCCCTGGATGGATATAAATGGATATAAAATAATCAGCTCTCAATATTAATGCAGCCCAGCCTTCTGGGTTATATTCCCTTGACAAAACCCATTGCTGGTCGGCAGTTTTACCCAGCCAGGCTGGGCCAAGGCACTGAGCAAGCAGACTGCCCTTCCCTCACCCACGTACAGTGGAGGGGGAGGTCTGTAGGAGGGGATCTCTGTTCACCCCTTGCAGGGCTCCATCTTGGCACCTAGCTGGGAGTTTAGCCTTTAAGGGGGGCTTCTGCCTGAAGCACAGACTTCCCGTTCATCACAGCTAACCATGAGGGTCTCTCCAGTAGGCACCACGCTGTTGGGGTACGTGTCTGTTGCTGGCTTGCTGCTTTCATAGAAAATACTGACTGGTGGCACCTTTCCTCAACACACTTTACCTTTAGCTGCACTTTGGAAAACAGAGAGCAGCAGGTTGCTTCCTCTGGCAGCTTTATGTGTAAAGCTTTTCAGAGGGCTGTTATTGCCAAACACCTTTAAGAGATGGAGCGGATTAGAAGTAAGCAGAAAAATTTCTATACAGCCCTGAATCAGAGCTTCAAGTACAAGAGGGACTGGGGTTTAATATATGACTTCATATTAAAGTCCTGACTTCAGCACGTCCTGCTGTTTTTTGGGTTTTTTTCCAGTCTCTCCCCATGCATCATGCTCTCGGAGATCTCACTAAACATAAAGCGACCGACACTAAGTTTATATAGTGTTCAATAATGTGGTGGTTGATGCTTCCTTTGTGGATGTACTTTCTCTACCTACAGATAGTAGGTGGTGAGTACTGCCATAAAGAAACCCAGCCGGTAGCCAAGAAGGTTAAGTAACTTGCCCAAGGACACACTTTGAAGTGGCTGGTTCCACCCAGGTGGATTTTTGTGGTGCACCGCTCAAAGCAGTACAGTATAGCACAAGCAGAAGGGATCACCTATACAATTGTTCTAGCAGTTTGTTACGAAAGTCAAGTTTTCTATACCAAGCAGAATAGATCCTAACTGCTTTGTTTCAAGGGATTAGAAATTAGTTGAGACTGAAATGGGAACAGGTGGAAGCAGAACTTACTCCCAACTGTTACTGTATTTCTCCTTTACTGTACTGAGAGTCTACAGTTGTGTAATCGTGAAGACAATTTTAGACTCTTTTGTTCTCAAGAATACAGTAAGTTATGTTTTACCTGTCCATCTCTGGAGAAGAAAAGCTTTAATTAAGTCTTACTTTAATTATGTCCCATCTATACAGTGCCTAAATGCATTATGAGAGTATGACATTTGCTATTTGCCTGCCTTCTGGGAAGGTTTAGATGCTGAATCCTCTAATACTGTATAAAGTTCCAAGTGCTATTATTAAAAGAATATGTGAAACAAGATTCTTAATATATGCATTGTTATAATAATTGCTAGTGGTAAAAACCTGAGTGATTAAAGTATGATCTGGAACTTTCTTCTGAAATAATAGAATTCTGTGTTCATATAGAAAATTCCCCAACACTGATGGTCCTGATGATCTGCTGGTATGGCTGGTGTTCACAATAATCAGTATTTTCCCAGTCTCATTGGTAACACTGTGCATCACTACTCTGTGCTGTTCCGATACACAGTTTAATTAAAAAAACCTCAATCTTTGCAGGTTGTCTTATCTTAATTAAGCTAATGAGAATGTCATAGCTTCTAATATTTATTGAAAATAACGTCCTTGAAATGAACTTTCAGGCATTGTTTTATGACAAGCTGTGAGTGCTTATGACCAAGAGATTGATAGGAATGTGCATAAACAAAACATTCAGCTTTTCTAGAGGTCCTTAATCTCCTATGATGAGTATCCATTAGTTTTCCTAAGTGTGCGCTTGTTAAGCTGATAAAGGTAATAAGACTGAGCAGCCATGGACTTCTCTGTGTCTCCCCTGACTTCTGTAACTTAATCCTCAGTGAGAAGTCCTAGAATAGCAGTAGATGTTTTAAATATTTTTAAATATCTACAATAGGGTGTTATGTGTTATCTACAGAGAAGAGTGACACATCGATACTTTTTCTCTCTCTATAGTTTTTCTATATTCTTTTATATTCCTTTTCAAGTTGTCACAGCTTGACATGTGAATCTGCTTGGTTATAAGGTAAGCCAGAAGCAACTGAAAATGACATTTGTCTTGATGCATCAAAATAAATATTGTTCACTCGAAGATGACGCATCTCTCCAGGGCAGCGGACTGACTGCCCTAAAGGTGAATGTGCCTCCATGCAGGATGCATAATATGGGTTGGTTTTGCTCCACCCCTGCTTACTGTTGCCCTCCAGTCAGTTATGCTGTCCAGACCTGTTTGTAGCCAGTTGCATTATCCCACAGCCTTTGGTGTCTTCTCTGCATGCCTGTCTTCTGCCTTGAAAACTTGAACTCTCAGGCCATGCCCTTGCAAAGGAATGGTCTGAAGTTTTTCATATTGACCATGTTTGGTCTTACTCTCCTCTTTATGTGCAGATTACTACCTTCTGCGACAGCACCAATTTGCAAGGCATATGATTCCAGCACTTCTGAATACAAACTCGTATTTAAAATATCTTTGCCCTTTTCAAGTGATATGAGGCAACCAGAAAGTGATAATATTTTGCAGGGAAGAACTGAGAAGTGATGGTGAGAAGTTCATAGGCACTGATATTACAATAAGCTTCCAAATTGATGTTCATGCAGAGTGATATGACTTTGTGCCTAACCAGATTTGCTGAGGGTATGAATTTGGCCTTGGACACAAACTATTTGTTATTTTTTGAAAAATCTTTTCCACATTTAGCACTGTTTGGAGCCTACTTAGAAGAATGAAATAGTGCTGCAAATACCTTGTCACAGGAGTGTGTGTAGCAGATAATAGACCAACAATGCATGCATCTTAGCTTTAGGGAATTGGTCTGTCAAAGGGTGTCTGTCATCTCAGCTCTTGGTATTTCCGTAACATGCCCTGTGTTCCAGTTCCAGTATCAGAGATTTTTGTCCTTCAAAGGAAGTACAGACAGATGACATTTGAACTCCCAGTAGACTGATGACATGGAAGCATTTCTCAGCGTGCTGCTTACTGCAGAGGGGGTTGGTTTCTAACACCCCCAAATCCCTTGCTGTTACTCTCAGGAAGGTGAGGCGTTAATGCACAAGGAAGGTGATTGTCTTCCTCACCCATTCCACTACTGCACGGTATCAAGGTCTTGTAATCAAGTCACCGCCATCAAAAAAAAATCAGGTATCTTTTGCATACATTCTTTTGTTTGCAAGGCCTCAACTTTGCTATTCAGAAGCATAAGACACATTAATAACTGGGCATCTTGCTTTTGTTAAGCCCTGTTTCCGCTGGGGATATGTCAACATGAGTAAGCAGTGCAATGCAGCAGGAGTGGTGTAGTGGAGCACAATTGTGCCAAGGACCTGGCATCCATGCCGTGAGTTTCAGGGGTTTTTTGTATGGTCTTCATGAAGATACACCTTATAGGTATGTAGGGCTGAATTGGATGTAGTTCTTTCAAGGAAGAGAGCAATGGATGCAGAACCAGATTTCCAAAGAAGGTCAGAGAAGGAAGTATATTTTCATAAATACACATCCTTTGCCATACACCGTAGCATGGTGGAGTTGTGCTATGACACCTGGGTGATGCTTGGGAAAATATTATAGGACAGCGGAGCTTAAGTCTGCTGTTATCCTACACTTACCTGCCCAGATCTGGAAACCTTGAAAAGTGCAGAAGGAAGATGGGGAGGTGGAAAGTGATGTAAAATGTACAGAGGTAATCCCACTTTGTGAGCATAAAGGCTGAAATTTGTGCTCTGCTTTCCTTCTGCTTGCTCACCTCAGTTAGGACCAGGGAGGCTCTGATCATACAATTCCCTTCACAGCATTTCAGATGGGCAATCTCCAGATTAAAGAAAAATAATTAAGCAGTCAGTGTTCTCCCCTAGTTTTAAAAACCTGCAATAAGCCTTATTTTAATACTTCCACCCCCTGGTTTCTGGCATACAGGCTAGATGACATATTCTTTCTAGTGTCCTCTTCAGACATCATTCTTCTTGTCTTTTGTCATATGTTTCACTAGGACTCTGCTGGGCTGCTGTTTTAATAAATCCTACACGGTTGCATTCTCACCCCTCTCACCTCCTTCATTTTTAACCAGGTATCAGTTACACTAATAGCCTTATATATCTCCTGAAGATGGTTATGTTAGACTGGAAACCGGTTCATTGATGCATAGCATTTGCATAAGAGAAAACCAGCTTTTCATTCACTGTGGGGTTTCTCCTTTGCCATAGTTCATTTTTGCTTGTGTGTACTACTGTAATGTTTTTTTCCCCTCTCGTCCAGCTGAATGCCAACAGCAGTTAGGGAAGGAAGGCAGCAAAGAATTGCCATTAGGCATGGTGGAAGTATTCTTTACTGCTTGATGTCTCTGCTTTTGAAGGATTGATTATCTTTCCTTTGATAGCACCCATATTTCTCTCTCTGCCTTCTTTTTTTAATAGTTTCTGAAATTTCAAAGTAATGCCCTTTTCACTGTGCTTAGGGCTATTAACTGTCTTAATAGTAAATGTTTCATATGCTTAAGTTTTGTCAATGCAAGGGTTTTCTTGCGGAACTGCTACCAGAAAATCAGTTTAGTGTACAGCTTTTCTTAGGCTTATTGTGGCTGTGACTCGAATCTCACATGAAGCTTGAAAATAAATCTGTCCCCCTCTTTTGAAAATCACACCGGTACCGTTTCTTTGGAAACATTTGCCAGTGTCTCACATTTAAATAATTGTGAAGATAGATTTTGAAGCTAAATAATGGCCAATTGTCTTCAATGTCCTATAACAATCAATGGCACATCAAGGCTTCATGGCTGTCATCACGCAGCCCATGACAACGCAGGGGATTCCCAGAGTGACAGCATGAATAGAGCGCTGACCTTTCTCTTGCCAAAGTTTGTTGCTTGCCGCTTGGCAGTGGCAGGAGGACAGGAGCAGGCTGTCATGCATGCTGCCTGCCATTTGCCCTCCCGTCTAGACCTCCTCTTCATCCACCACACAGTTCATGTTGATACTTCCCTGGATATTTACACTGTAGCACTTCTATCAGGAAGATTTTTTATTTTTTTTAAACAAACACATAAAGTCATGTAGGCAAAAGTGTAAAGTTTTCAAGGACGCATGAGTAAGGATTCAAGTATGATGTATTTCAGTTGCTTGTAATGATCTAGGATTTTCTTTTCATTTATAGATGAGATCATAAATAGTTCTGCAGTTCTTCTGCTCTTCTTCTCCCGTCCATTTCACCTTTTGAACTCGGTAGGAGTTTTGTCATCTGTTTCGGTAGGCTACAGATGAGATAAAGGTGAGCGGCTCTCTAATCTTCTGTTTCTGCTTGGATGAGGGTGAAAGAAGTCTGGATTTAAGCCTCCGCTTCTGTTTCCTTTGGCTTTCAAAGAACTAAGATGCTTCCTTGTGCTTTTCAGCTGTTAACCTGAGTCAGCTCTGATCTGGGTTGTAGCCGCAAGTGTCTCTACGTGCGACAATTACAAATGCATGACCTAACGGAGAGAGGAAGGCATTGAGGAGCTGGGTTCATGTCTCAGCTTGGTCATAGGCATTGTGCCTTCAAAAGGAGGAAGGCAAGAATATTTCTGTGTGTCATGACTATTTCTGAGGATGAAATACACTGAGTGAGGGTGATACACTGGGTTACTATGACAGAGCAGACAAAGTCTGGACAGCTGCTTGGCCCTCTCTCAGTGAAGTGTCATAAGGTAGTTGAAAGGTAACAAATGATTTGTGGCTTCTCACAATTTGTCATCTGCTTTGGCCATTTCTGTGTGTTTTGTTTGTTTTTTTTTAAATGCTACATCCAATAAGTTCCCTTAAGACCTCAGCACACTGAGGGTTTCCGCTTTTTAGGAGTATAAGCCAGTTAACTATGGAAATTTCCAGAGTTGGATGGAGTCAAATTATTAAAATATGCAGCTCTTCTATAGTATAATGGTCTCTCTCTGTGGCATTAATCCTTCTCCTTTTCATACAATGCACTTGAAACGCTGCTTTTCTCTGTAGGCGGCAAGTATTGTCGTAACTTCCCTTCAAGAACTATTCACCTTTTAAATGTAGAAAACAGTTCTCATTGTACTTCAGCTAGAGAATAATCCCTTTTCTTTCGTTCCTTCATCCTTCGTGGTACACTGATGATAAGTGAACTCTCAAGCAGCTACAATTTCACAGGAGCTTTCATGGATTGCAGAGCTCTGGGTTTTTCAGATACCACGCGTTCAATCAGCATCACTTGGAGTGTCTCTCTGTTTTTAAATCTGACTTGTTAATGTCGCTACATTCATCCTAAATATTGCATTTTACAGCGTGAATTCTTGTGGTTCTCTCCTTAATGTCTTCTCATTCTTTTTTTCTGAGCAGCTGTTGGTAGCTCTCCCTACTGCTGTCAACTCTTAAACCTCTGCATTACAAATTGCAGAGAAGGGTGAACTTACTACATTAAATCAAGGCTCTGCAAAGTTGGCTTGCAACACACATTAGGAACCCAAAGATAAAGAGAGATGGAGAAACGAGCCCTTCCTAATGTAATGTACTAAACTTAGTTTATACTTTGATCCTTGAATAACTAGCAAGTTATAAGCTTTTCAAATGATATTATATACAAAAATCCAGCTGGCAGCATTCTTGATGTGCTGCAAGTACCGAAACAATAATACCAGTGTTAGAGCCACATCGCTGTTTAGATCAGATAGAGAAAAAGCAGAAGAAAGGCCTCTCTCTGGAAATGCAGTGATGTTTGAAAACTAATGCTGGGCACTGTAACTCTGCAGACCGCTCTGTAAATGTATCCATTGGTAATACATTCTGCTCCCCGTATAAGCAAAAATTTAGCAGAGAATTATTAATTACATCACCACACCTATATAATAGAGTTCACTGTAGTTATGTAGGAGTCAACGGTATTCAAACAGTTTCTTTTGATGAAGTAATCGGGCTGCTTCTGGGGCCTGTTTCAGCTGCTAGGGGCGTGCTTCAAATGTAAATGACTGCCAAATGGATTCCTCCTAAATTCCAGCCAATTAAAATACATTTAAAGTGCAGCTGGTGGAGAGCAAAAGGCTTATAATTGCGTAAGAAAGGTTTGGGCATGAAACAAATCCCTGAAGTTTGGTGAACCAAGATTATTAAATAATGCATTTCTGTAGAAGTAAAGCAATCAAACAAAGAGCTTTCCGACACTGCAGTCAGAAGCAAAGATGACACTTTTACCACCACCTTAAAAGAGACAAAGCGGGAGTGTGTTTGTTAGGGTGTCAGTTTTCTACCCTTGGCTCTTTAAATCATGCGAGTTTGGCAGCTTGCCCTATGTGGTGCTGCATACAAATATTGACAGAACAGTGTGGTATTTGTTAAACCCCTTCTTGGGAAGCGAATGATTAAAACTCTGAAGGAAGATCTCAGAACCTCAGACATTATATTTTTTCTCAGTAGCACTGTAATATTTACAGAATGAAACAGAAAATAGTGAATGGGGTGTAATGAATGACCTTCCTTTTCTGCTTTGCCTTGTAAGTAAGGACAGATTTTTTGTTTAATGCTTTAAATGTTATTTTAAAAGAGGTTTACGGTTAGTAGCACTGAAAGATGCCATTAACACTTTTGATTTAACCTCATGTTTTGGGAAAAAGCTCAGCTGATAAAACAGACCGTGTAAATAGGTGCAAGACATTACCTAGGAAGTAGCTGTGTGCAGTCACCGCTGATACCGTGTCTGAGAGATGCACAACCTTTATAGACTTTTTAATACACAGCTATGTTTGAATGTTGGTACTTTCCAGACATGTTACAGTCATGCCTGCATCTGCCTAAAAGTGAGAGCTCAAATTTTTCTGCTTTGAATATGCCTTTCTAAAATTTTATCTTAATCTGTTCAGTAGATCATTGTGCTGATTTTAGAAATGGAAACAAAGATTTTTATAGACAGTTCAGAGTGTTTTTTTTCTATGTAATATTCTATCTGACAATACTGTCTTTACCCATTCGGTACTAAAGAAACAGTTGAAATTAGATGAATGAAAAGTGTTTCCTATGTTATCTCAGGTTTTCTTAATTGTATCATGAAGTAATAAATGAAATCGGAAAAATGTCTTCCAGAACTAACAAGTAGCAATTTCTACCTGTTGTTATATCTCACCACATGAAATTCATATGAAATAACTTGAAATTCACGATTGCTTCCTATTCCAGATCATGGTCAGTCAGTCTGTTTTGGCTTCACTTTTGTTAACTGTGAGTAAAGACTCCTGCAAATTTCATAGCGACAGATCATATTGCAGCAGTAGGGGTTCAGGTAAATGTGCCTTGTTAATTGTTAATGTGTAAGCAGCACAGAGCACGTGCCAAAGGGAGGCTCGTAAGGAATAAGCTTATTGCCAAAAAAAATGTCAGTTAAATTATAAAATCAAGTTTTAAAGGCATTTGTCAAGAAATGTAAACACAAGTACACATATACTAAGAAAATAAGTGTAATGCAGTTAAAGCCAAGAAAATTCAAGAGAATCAACACTAAAAATCTCTAAACCAAGAGGTTGGTTTTCTTTTTCAAATACCGTTATTGATTGGCAATTATTCACAGAGAGGAATCTATTGAATAGATTGAAACTACTTTGTTTGTGTAAGTCCTACTCATCACCAGCCACTATTACAAAATTAGGGTCAATGTGTACTTAATTGCAGTAAGTATTATGGAAATAGATATGTCTGTATGTTTACGAAATACACAGTATGCATAAAATAATGTACGTAATTTTAGCAGCACCTGGTCTATAACAGCATTAAAGATTTGAGCTTGTAGGAGTACAGAGGAGTGCAAAGAATAGTTAGTTGACCATAAGGAAGTGGGATAGACCCAAACAGCTAAGACTGCGTAGTCTGCTAATACTAATAGAAATTTCTTTTGTATGTTATCTGACTTTTAATAAACTGCCAGTTTAGGTTATTTTTGAGATCTGCAGCAGAACAGTGTAATGTAAGTAAATTTTTATTACAAAACACCAAGTAGCCCCTTTCTAAAGTAGGTAAATGAGGAAGCTGATAACTGAGTGTAGACCCACCAAAAAGTAGGCTTTTAGTTGTCTTTTTGTTGGAACCTCAGGGCTAACAATGACAAAACTTGTTTCAAACTAAGCCTCTGTCTTAAACAGGCTTGACTTACTCAGTATAAATCAAAAGATGAATCTAGGTCCTCCTGTATAGTAACATTTTTCATGTCATTTACTTCTCCTTTATGCATATATGCAGTGAGGGATGTATCCCCTAGGTCCGGTGATTCATCTAATACACCAGTTACTTAAGGAAGGCAAGAGAGGTGCTTAGAAAGTTTACAAACAAGCAGGTGAAGAGGATGTATTAGCACTTCTGTATTTCCTTCTTGATCTCATTGTACAAGTGTTTAGCTGGGGTTTAGGTGTTTGCAAATCAGAGCTTCCTTTGCTGTGCAATTAAGCAGTGAGCAAGTGTTTCTTCAGGGAACTCACTGACCTGTAGAAACACTGCTGCCTGGTCTCTGGAGCTTGGTGGAGCTTAAGCGGAGCTATGCATGAAACTTTCCAAAGTGCAGTACACTTCTGCACAGGTGTTGAGGAAACAGTTTGGGAACACTTAAAAATTTTTTAGGTGTCCCCAAGGTTAAATATCCTTTGGAAAGCTGGCTTTCTGGATTGTTTCCTTGGATATTGGCCCTTAAATTCTGCCAAAACACGGGCAGGTTTCTATTGGGCTTTTCCCCGGAATGACTTGCTGAAAAGTTGTACAACTTCGGTGTGTCTCCACAGGGAAAATTACATAAGTCCAACTGAAGGGTCGGCATAATTTATAATGGCAAACAGATGAGAACTTTCCTGGAGTTTTCCCCTGGGTGGTATTACTCAGTGATTCTGCTACACTAAAAGCCACTACTACTTCATGTCTTTGGCAGGTCAAACTCTGAAATCTTTGGGTATCTGAACATATACCCTTCTTTATTAAAAGACTCACATGGAGTCTGCAATGGTTATACTGCCCATAGGACTAGAGAATGGCTATTCTGCTGGTTTCCTGAATATCGAAGTCCTTTTTGGTTTCTACATTAAAACATCAATTAATTTTAGGTAGGATTTACTATTCCTTCTCTTATAATTTTGCTGGTGCTCTAGGGAACTCTGGAGGACAGAACCTGGCCACATACTTACGGGCAGTGGTACAGCATCAGAGGGCTGTCAGGCTAATTAGCGGATACAGGTGAAAGTCTCACCCAACCTGAAGCCTAGCTAGTAGCAAAACTCCTTCTACCTCGGAAGAAGGGAATTTTTGCTAAGTGTGTGGTATTTTCCCATAGCTGTGGGGATAGAGGCCTCTACTTTGTATGTTGTGCTGCATTCAAATCCTTGATAATGACTCATGCTTGATGTTCAGGTACAAGTGAAGGTATTGGCCTGAGGGAGCTGTTGCCCTGTGTCAGCCCTGATAATTTTGATGTTTGGCACTGGTTTCTATGACAGAAGCTGCGTGGCACGTGCTTCCATACTGCTGCTCTATCTTCTACTATGGTCATCAGAGCTGGTCCTGAGGTCCACAGTCCTGCTGGCACAGGGACAGAAAGAGGCAGTACACAGTGGGAGACTGGGAGGAGTGGGTTAGCTTGGAGTACATTTGGGGCATCTTTTATAGTTCCTTCTTAAGCTCATTATCACTCCAGCACACTTGGATACTATTGTGTCTGTCCTCAAATGTGAACCAGTAATGTACTGCACACATTGACCGGGATTTGAATGTTAGCATTTTGCCTCTCAATGGGCAATGATCTAATGGTCTTTATAGGGATTTGCCAAACACTGCAACTCTCTTGAGTTGACACTGCTCTCTGAACAAGTGATAATCACACCTGGCCATGATGATGATAGAACTGGTGCCTGGAAAGGATCAAACCCTGTTCCCAAGTCAGGTGAGGATGAGAAAATCTTGGGAGAAAGCAGGAGAGAAGAGGTTGAAAATGTGATTGTGGCTTTTTGAAGAAGTGGCAGAGAGTAAGGGGAAGTGAGATCCTCAAGTCTAGATCCTTTTCCATGAATGCAGTGTAAGAAGACAAATGTTTATGTAAAAAATGGATCTTCAGGTGTGAATATCTAGCAGGCCATTAGGTGGATTATGCAGGGTCAGAAAGATGAAAGAAATAAGCAGCTATATGCTTGATGTTTTGTTAATACCTGTTAACTGGAATTATGTTGTCTGTATTTTCAATTTTGCAAACTAATTCTTCATTTTACCCTTAGTCTTACCAGACTCATATTCCAATAAATTCAGAGTAATTGGTAAACATGACAGCCTTTTCTAATAGGCATGTGGAACATTCAATTTCCATGACCATTACAGGGTCCTGGAAAGCTCTGGTAGGACCTGTTGCCCTGGCAGTCTCTAAACAATCTTGAAAGGTGATTGCATGGTTCTTCATGGGCTGGTTTGGGTGATGTTCCATGCAAAATCCTGTATTGTTAGCAGTCTTCCATTGCCTGGTGCTAGCCAGATGAATATCACTGCAGTAATGTGCAACTGGAGACATCTTTTGAGACTTGAGAATTACAAGGGAGTTGAGAGTGATGTTCAGAGCATGAAAAACTTGGAACAAAGGATCTTAAAAAAAGCCAAAAGGATGGTGCTTGTTTTCCAGATTAAAAGTAAGTATTTCTAAACGTTGATTACAAAGTAGAATTTGTTGTTTACACCAAAGTTGTGTCTGATAGGTTGCTCATAATCTTCTAACCTTGAACTGAAAGCAAGTACAACTACTGCATTGTGTATTTTTAGAGAGATTGCTGGAAGAAAGTAGTACTCATGTTTCTTCAGCTTCATCACACAGTAAGTTTTGGTCCTCAGCGAGGTGACCAATTCTTTCCTCATTCTTCTCTTACTAGTAATTTACTTGAAAAGGAAAACAAAAGAACATTCCGTGTCCCTTGCTGGTGATATCGTAAAGCCATGCCATGGACTGCTGTTACACTTTGGGCATGTTCTCCATTACAAAATTAAGGCCATTGGGGCTTCAGTTCTGGGATTTTTGGTTTTGTGGGGTTTTTAAAAATAATTTTTCCATTTTGTTTGGTCAGTCATTGATTTGGCTAGTACTTTCTATGGATCACATGTAGGAATGTTGGGGGACAAGTTTTGGGAAGACAGATAATTATTACCAAACATAGAAGATGTATAATATGTAGAGGAAGAGAAGAAATACTGAAATAATATAAATGGTTACACCCTCTAACACGGTTAGTGGAAAACCTAAACGAAAGAATAATGTATACCAGATGTTTCTATCACAACAAATATAATTTTGGTAGGAATGATTTCCAGTAGGAAATAGTAGAAGGTAAGTAGGGTGAATCAGAATGCACTGCAGGAGATCTACTGACAGGGCTCTGGGAGCACTGTTAGAATTTGTGGAGATAGTTCTTTGGTAAACTTCTTTATTGTTCATGTTATGGTTTTATGTCATAAGGATAAGCAGGGTGATTAATAGTCATTGACCAGTCAATGACAAATGATCAATAGTCAATGACAGAACATAAACTTAGAGCTATCCTTTAATTACCCAAATTATGGGCGTGTCAATAGGTTCAGGTTGCCCTTCAAAACCTGGAAGCTGTAAGAGCTCTGGCAGCCCTCTCCTTGCAGAACTTCACCACAATAGTGAATATATCTCTTAATCTATAGTCTTTAAAGTGATCATTTCAAATCTCACGCTATCCGCCTGAGAGCCTATGAATAAACTGAGAAGATTAACCTTCTCAAAGTTGCTTACGCAGTTTGTTGGTGGCAGAACAGGCAACTCCCCAGCCTCTCACCTAAGCAATAAAATCATCATGCATACAGTGAAGTTGCTGACGATCCTTTTCTCTATAGAAAGCAATTCTAATGGAAACAGTATTTTAGTTATCCAGAGTTGGACAGTTCAGGGCAGTAGTCTGGAACCTTAATCTTGTCTTGGTAACTAGAGTTGATAAATGAGGACATTGCACTTAAATGAGATTTTTAGGCCTTGGTAGGTACCGCACGGGCAGCTGTGGTTTACAAAATGGATCCTGGGCCTTAATTAAATTATTGTTTCAGACATATACCCTGCCTACAGGCCCAAAGTAATTTTCCTGTCCAAAGTCAAGGAGTTGTCCCCTTCCTGTCTTCTGTGGTACGAGCCACTAAGCAGGAATTCAGGGTAATTTTTATATGACTTCTTCTGTGGCAGCCCACATGAATGTTGTGTTTGTCACATCAACCCAGGAGAACTTTGCCTGGATAGGCAGCTGGACTCATTACTGTGAGCTTTGTTTCTGTAGGGTTAGGCTGTGTCTCTAGACACCAATTTGTATAAATGTGATTGCTCCAAGGAAGGAACTGCCTTTATTTCCTTCATTTGTTGGAAGAAAAGTAATTTACTTCTATTTTCCAGCCTCTCACCCACACTGGCTTAGTTTTGTAGCTGGTCCTAAAGGAAAAGCCAATTCTTTATCCTTTCCAAATCACGCTTCCAGAGAAAATAATAGTAGCTGTATAGTTCCACTCCATCCCCTCTATGCCTGTAGGGGATATATGCAGAGACACTATCAAAATAATACCTGTATTTATAGTCTTCCTCTTTTTTTCAGTCTAGAAAGGCTGTGTACAGCTAAAAAAGAAACTGACCCACTGCAAAAGATGGTATGAAGGACAAAATGCATTCCTGGAACCATGTTTGCATTCAAAGCAACACTTTTAGCTTTGGCAACACTCTCTGACATTGCAACATGCAAGGAACAGCTATTGCTCTACTTGTTAGTACAGGTTAATTTTTAAAAATGATTTTATACCTCCTTGATGCTCTTGTGAAACACAGAGCTGATTTTTTTTCGTTTGCCATTTTTGTTGCTAACACCTTACTTTCAACATTGGGACGTATATTTAGCTTTTCAGAAATGCATGAATTGTTATGCACTCTTGTAACATAGGAACACATGTTACAAATAATACTTCATGGTTTACAAAATCCCATAAAGAATCTTGTAATCCCACTTTCTTTTGCAACCTAAATCCAGTTGGGCTGGGTAAGCACTCGACTGGGAGGTTTGAAAGTTTACCTGGGCTGCGCAGGTAAGGGACTTGGTGATCAGCCAGTGCACACCCCACTCCAGCTCAGTGCTACAGGGTTATCTTTGTACAGGTGGGATGAGCCTTTACAGCTGTTGGGTGAAATAAGGTATTGTGAAGTGCTTTGTGATTGCCTGGCTTGACGTACATGATGCAAACATGATGTACCACTCTTGACAGTAAAAGCTGAAAGAATATTTTATTGACTAGCTCTCAATGACAGAGCTTTATGAGAACAGAAAGCAAGTCGCCTGTAGTGCTGTTGCTCCCCTCAGGAGACTGTGATAGCGTGGCAAAACTGAGTAATTTTGAAAGTAAATTTCTGTAAATGGAGTCTTTGTTCATTTAAAGGAGACAGAAGGAAGAGTATGGAGGCTTCTCTGGGGAATATCATGGCTTTGTTGTGCAACACAAAGACTGCGTTTGAATCAAGGTGTGGGTACTTCTAATAAGATCTTTTCCAGCAATGTGAGGAATGCTCTACAATTTCTCCAGAACCCAATTTAAACCCCTGAAGTTTGCATTAGCACTTTGAGTTTGCCTTCCATCTCTCCTTCTGAGCTAACCTCTCCTCCATGATGGAGGATCTGTTAACACGGTGTTTCTTTCATTGATTACTAAGAATTTAACACAGGTTGTACTATGAGCAAAACCACATTTTCTTTAATGGTAAAACTGTTGATCTTTCTTCAAGGCAGCAGGCTGATCTATGTGCCTGGACATTTAATTGGAGGGATTTTTTTTTCCCTTACAAAGCTATTTCCTTCATACACAAGGAAAAAGAAAAGGAGGGAGAGTGGAAGAAAAGAGCAGAGCAAACATGAGGAAATACTTTATTTTTTATCATTGGAGTGGATCCTAAGATGGGATTTATTGTCATGGCTATATTGAACTTGCTTGCAGAGCCTCAGTGCAGCTGTGACAATTGGAGTCATCCAAGAATATACTTTATTGACAGATTGAGGTGGCTTTAGAGAGTTACTTATTCTTCAGTATAATTTAAGATACCAGAATATAGGTGCAGCTTCATTTGGACTTTGTTAATACTGAGAGGATCCAGTTTCATGCAGCAGGCGCTGGACAGCACAAGAACTCCTGTGGTGGCACTCCAGGTGCTTGGTTAATGTCTTACTCCCCAGGGCATTTCATTCATCCCAGTCTCACTGCTGCTCCTGCTGCTGCCTGCACCACAATTTTGACAGTCAGAATCGACAAAGTGGGAAAAAAGGCTATTTCAAAGTGAGAGAGGTACAGAGTGGGGCAGAAATGCAGTCAAGTGGTTGGCCAAAAGTCGCACAGGTGACAGTGGCAAAGTTAAAAAAAAAAAAAGGCAGACCCAAATCATCTTAATTAAGTGCTTGTGTTTTAACAACCACAACACCCTTCCTCTGATTGTGAAGCTCCTAATTTTGTTCATTGCAATGACAGTCCTTGCATCGAACTTCTTCAAAAGATGAGCATGTCCTTGCCTTTTGACAGTCACACAGGCTATTTCCTTTGAACTATTAGAATATTTGCTTTGCAAAAGAAGAACATGAGAAATGAATTCTGATTGTATGAAGCTGCTGCTCTGTGCCTCCTGTAGAGCAGCATCTTGTGAAACACCTGCTGAAGTTTGAGTCAACAACATAGTTTGTCATTTGTCAAGTGTTCCTCTTAATAAAGAAAAGGGAATAAAAAGTCATTTTGTGTGACATCGCTCATTAGGCAGACAGCTGCATAACACATTCTGCTGTGAAATCCTGCTGCTATGCCGCAGTGAGTACTTAGGTTATGCATTTGGTCTTAAGGGCCTAAAAATGACCTGCTGCTGTGGGTCTAAGTTCGTCAAATGTTTTAGTGGTTTTGATTTTAGAGGATGACAGTAAGGATGTCCAGGATGGGGGGATAAATACTTCTGCTGACTTTTGTGAGATCAGGATTCCACCACAAGAGAAAGACCAACAGCAGTCTGAAAGGATGGCCGTGCAAAACCAGATGCATCCAGATGCTTGGCCCAATTTCTCCCTCTAACCCTGAATCAAAACCAGTGTGAGAGAGCTCCTGCTTTCGACATATGGGACAGTTGCTGCAACACACACTGTGTGTCGTTTGCAAAACAGAGATGCTAAGATATGCTGCGATTACAAGTAGTCATCACAACAAATCTTTTGGAGTCACTAATGATGAGGGAAAGTATGCCATGCCAAAATTCATTCGGCAAACACAAAATGTAAGGTGCCATCAGTGGAAAAAATAAAGGGGAAATACTCTTGAATGCAATGTCGGGATGCATTAAGAAATAAACAAATTACACTGGCACAAACTTTTGCAGTCCATTTGTGTCAGGAGAGCCAATTTAGACCAGAAAGGAGCTGGCATCTATATATCTAGGGTGTTTGGGTTTTTTTTAAAAAAAGCACATGCTGAAGGCAAATAAATATATCTAATAGATGTGGTTTAAAAATAAAGCTGTATTTTCTCAATGAAGTATGCATGCTACAAAACTTTTCCTTTGTGACTGCAATTATCAAATATGATTTTTCTTGGCCTGTCACAGAATTACATATAAAGAATATTGGGATCTCCTTATCTGCAAAATGTAACTTCCTCCATGCCGCGTGAGCGGTAAGAGTCCAGGACTGGAAAAACTGTCTGTTCTTCATATGAGTCAACTTGTATTAAGAAAGGTTTTGTGATGCAGATGTGGATGACGGTAGTAACTGGTGGCAATGTGGCAATTTGAGTAGGATGACGGTAGTAACTGGTGGCAATGTGACCATTTGAGTAGCTCATCAGTGTCACACACACGATTTTTAACCTTTTCCCATTGAAATGGCCAAAAGAAATCTGAACTGCTGAAGTTTGAGGCAACAGCGTAGTCACCCTGTTGATTCCCTTGCTAATGAAATATGGCATAATGATTTATTTATATGAAAAGTTTTAACTTGGGGAGTGGAAGTTCATCCTTCCTATATCTACATGGGAAGAAAAGTTTCATAGAGAATCTTATTCTGGGACAGACAACAGATCCCGTGTGTTTGACAGATCTTCCCGTTTAATTTGGAGCAAAGGCTAGTTTGATGGGTCAGAGAGCTTCACTAGTGTGGCCCAAAGGTCTGTCTGTTATATAGTGATGAAGGGGAGAACAAGTGGATTTCCCTAGAGATTTACCATAAAATCCCATCATCTTGGCTCTTTTTTTTCCCCTCTACACTTTGTATTTTGCTTACCCCCTTGGGGAAAATCTCGTAAACTCTTTTCCTCTGCCAAACCTTGGTACTTACTGCTTAGTTTTTTGAACAACATTTCTGACCATTGAAGAGGATTGCTTGAACCTACATGATCCAGGAATAACTATCCTGAGAACAGTCTTCTGAGACCTCATGGACAATTTTATTTTATGCACTGGAGGTGGAGGCTCCAAGTCCCTGGCAAATGCTGTCACAGATCTCAGTAGGGTCATTTTGTTGCTTTGCTCAAGAGAAAACAATAAAATAATTATTCAGGAAAAATGTTTGAGAGCTGCAAACACTTTTTCTTTATGCACACCAGAGCCACAACTTGGCAAACAATAAACAATGGGAAAGTTTGTCTCAGTAACACAACTTAGCAGAATAAAAAAGCTGGAATTGTTTCAACAAAGTATATTCTATTCTTCTCAGATATTTTGAAAACTGATGTCACTTGTAATTCCTCAGGAAAGAAAAAAAATCCCTACAGTTTGCAGTACATCAATGGAGTCATTTTTTCCTCTCACTAATCTATAAAAAGAAATTGTATAAGAATGTTATTTTCTCTGCCAGAAATGCATTCCTGGAACATAATAAAGGCTTTTCTGTTGTTGTTCAGTAATTTGGATAATAGTTTCTCCATGAAGTTTCATAACATTTATTTACTACCATAAATGATTGGACCAAGTGGTTTCAGCAGTCAAAACTGGAATCCCTCTGCAATAAGCTTTCTTACTGAATTGATTTTGTAAATACTATGCCTAAAATAATTTCAAATGACAACTTTATATGAGTAACGTAACATGGATGTGAAATAAAATAAATCTGTAGAGCTCTGTGTATAAAGCACAGGAAGTTTTAATGGGAAAGGCATCAGCTGTGTAGATGCAACTAAGCAAAACTTTTTCTACAATTATTGGCAGCCTTGGATAGTTACAAGTATTTCTTATTTGGATCAATTAGGTTGCAGTAGTTGTGGCCAACAGCACTTTTTTGCTTTACATGTGTAGTGCCTCAAGAGTTTCTCTTCCCACAGAACGAGGATTCAAATTTCTGAGAAGCTTTCCTAGACTGCTGTGAGGCAAAGCCCACGCCTTCATTTACCAGCCAAGAGGCAGAAGCGGGGCACGCTGCCTTACACCGATCTGGGGAGATCATAAGAACAGCAGCTGTGTGAAGTCGCCCTCTTTATGCACGGACTTGCGTATCTTTTGGTGTTGTAACTTGTGGTTATCCACGAGCGCAGCTTCCGTGCGATGCCTCAGCTGCATACCAGGCATAGCTGGTGGGCAGTGCTGGCTGCAGGAGCTCCCAGAGCAGGAGGGAAAAGGCATTTTCCTGTAGCCCCGTGGTCGGCCCTGTTAGTCAAGGTGTAATGGAAGTGAATTTGAGGGCATTGTTCCTCTCACATGGTTTGGGAAGTGTGGGAAAGAGAGGGAGAGGTGCAACGTGGCTTACCGTGTAAAATATATTCTGCTGGATAACGTAAAGCTGAAGGGTCTGATGTTAGCAAGGTGGACATCTTTTGAGTTGGAAACAGCAGTTACACAGCCAACCTTTGGGTGAAGCACATGTGACCCAGTTTGCATGTCTCTTCCATAACTGCTGTTTACAAGGATACTTCAGCTTTGCTTTGCTAGTCCTCATTTGTATGTAACCCACTGGGAAGATGGTGGTATAACGAGTAATTCCATGCCCTCGTGTCTTTACTCATATAATTGCAAGGAAATCAGTCAGAGCTCATCCTACCTCTCACTGTAGTCATGTATTCCTCAAGAAAAGTGCTTCTGCTTGTCAGGCTAGCTGAAGTTCTCCTTCCTTTTTAATTTACTTTGTTTCCTTGGCATCTTGCCTTCACATACAGGTTGTGGTTTACATTGCTCTCATTGCATGCAGTAATAATCGCTGAAGGTGACCAGAACAGTGTAAATCATGGTATTTAAATTAAAGATGATGCCTGCCTGTTTTGTTTTTTGGGGTCTGTTGTATTCCACTATCTTCTGGCGGTGCTCATTTCATCCACAAGATTAATCACTTGCCGATGGATTTAACAGTCTTGATTTTTTTCACAGAGGTACTAAGCGTCATCCTCTTTCAATCAAATGAAGTTTGAAGTTTAAATTGGGTTCAGGAGGCATGATGAAGTAAGGGTTTAAAACGTAGTATATTATATAGTCTTGGGGACTCTCCAGTGTGAAACAAAGAAAAAAATAAGGAGGAGGAGAAAACAGCTATAACTTGCGCTGTCCGTGGGGGCATCATTAAAGAGTTTAGTATGGGGGCCCGTGAACGTGACAGGAGAGCCCTCTGGTCTGCCATGGCTGCTTCAGATCTGGAGTCCGGGTAATGAAGAGCAAGCTAGATTTAGCCTTACTCTGTTTTTCCAAGTGCCTAATGCAACCTACAGCTAGAAATATTATGTGTATCATCACCTATCTCTCACAATGACACTTTTTTTAGCTGGAAGCATAACTGATTTCAAAGTTATTGGAGGATGAATGCGTTATTTCAAGGATTGCTTTTTTTTTTTTTAATAAAGGTTTTGCTTGATTCTTATCTGTAGGAATATTTGCCACGGTTTTCATTTTTCTGTTAGTTCAATAATATTGTCCCCCAAAGAATTTGCCTTTTTCCTTAAATCAGATCTATATTTTAAATAACTTCACAGGGGTGTTTCATTTTTATGAGTGGCTTTTAGGCCTTACCAGGTCCTACGGGGCTGAGAAGAACCACATCCCTTTGCACTCCCTTGCATCGTCCCATCGACAGCAGCAGCCGTTGGCGCTTGAAGCAGGATTACTCCACTGAGTCCTAAAAGTAGGTTAGACTGATATTTTCACAAGCTTCCCTGGAGGAAGTTTTAGATGTGCAAATCCCAGTGAACTATCATCTCAGTGAAATGTAACCGAGACATCAGATAGACAGAGATGACTCCCTTTGCTTCCTCTTGGAAACTTTTGGAAATCGGAAAAAGATCTGTAGTGTCAAGAGAGGTCAGAGTGGATGTGTAAAGTGTTACTGTATGCACATCTCACCCAGTGCTATTCCTAAAATTTCCACTGGGACAATGTGTTCTTTTTACCTTGCCATTTCTGGGCAATTAGAATATGAAATAAAAAGGAATGTCATCTAAATAGGGCCCCTTTGTAATTTCTTACATCATATTCTGCATGGAGAGAATAACATATTGACCCTACTTATGCCACAGAGGGATGATAGGCAGTTTATAATCCTTCCCTGTATGGCAACAGACATGAGTCTGGCCTGAACAGGCAGCTGTATTGCTTCCAACTCGGTGGATCTGTGTTTATTGAACAAACAACTTCTTATATATATTTAGTATGAAGAAAGTTAAAGTTTTAAGAAAAGGGACATGATAACTAAGAAGGTAATTTCCACTTTTGTGGGATTTCTATCAAATCAGGTCTGTAGTCTAATGGTAATGTTAATCATTGGAAATTTTTATAGATTTTAAAATGGGCTTTGGATCTTATTCTTGATATCCAGGAAAGCCCAAGTCCATATCCTTGGAAAGTCTAAGGTGTACTAATTTGCACCTAAATACTTTATCTCCTGGATGCTAATTGCACTAAATTGCATGAATATATTTCAACTTTCCTTCACGCTGATGAAGAATTAAGCCTTTTTTTTTCAGTTGTAGATTTCATTTAAAGTTACTTCTAAACTGAAAAATTGCATAATTCTCTGGTTGGGACTTGTTTAACACACCTAAAGACAAAAACCATAAGAAAAGCCATCAAATGATACATTTCCACAGATAATTAAAAACTCTCTCTTTTTTTCACTGAAGGAAGTATTTTATTAGAGAGAGTAGTGAAAACTTTTGATCACTGAAACTTTTTAGACCTTTTGGCTCCTATTGTGTTAGTATCTTACTCCAAAAACCACACAAGGATTCAGTTGTTGTATTATGTGCAATGTGTTGTTGACGTCCTTTTATTTATATTTATTTTTTCAACCCTACCTGTAGCGTGTATGTGTACACACATGCAGGTCTATTTCTGTGGCTGTGCAGAATCTAGAGAAATACTGGGGAAATACACTTTTACATATGAATTGTGTAGTGCTTCATTCTGCAGAGACAAAATGACATAATGAAATACCTCTTTTGTCAGTCATACAGAACTACAGGTTTTTAATTTCCAGAATTATTAGTCACCTGGGCTTGCAAAAACACTGGTTGGCTGTGTGAATCTGCCAGTCCAAATACTCTCGCTGTGATGCCCTCTATCCCATAGGTCTCATTTTCCCTTAGCTTCAAAAGAATATTGTCCTCTTGGTCCTCACGTGTGATTTCCTATCTAACAAGTAAATGTCAGAGCCACTGGGGGCTGAAGGCCTGAAATATAATATTCAAAAGGAAGCCCTGTGATGTTGCAGTGTCTAGGGTCTTCCTTTTAGCAGTTACAAAGGGCACATTAATATCTGATAATAGAATATCATTCTGTTTCACAGTTCTGCATATAATTGTACTGGGGCATCAGTCTGCTTTTATTTATTGTTTTTTAAAATAATGCATGGGTGTAGTCAGTTAAACAGCATCCTCTCCCAACCCTCCTGTAACACAAACCCCAGAAAACCCTTTAAAATATTTTTTTATAATTGAACCCCACCAGCTTTGATGCATTTTCCAACTACCTGTAAAAACAGAGCACAAAAACATTATTAATAGACTAAATGCTGAATGTACTGAGCTAAGTAGCAGGCAGCTGAAGGTTGGTCTGGCTGTTCTCACTGAGAGCTTTTGAGTAATGAGACCTTTGGAAAAAGATCAGATCTTTTCCTGCAAGGTGCCTGAACCAGACATTGAGGTGTTTTGATAATCAGTCCTTTCATCTCCATTATAGTCTTCTGTGCCCTGTTAGTGCAATGTAACAAATAACATATTTTTTCCTCCAGTGCCTTTAAAAATAGATTCTGCTGCAGTTGGAAAAGTTATTTTGTGGTTTAATTTCCATAGTCAGAGGCTCTTCATTAGCACAGCTTCCTATGACATTAGTTTATTCTGCGTGTAGTTCAGTTACATTATGGCAAATCGCAGCAGTAAATATCTGCTAGGTATACAGGTTTTTGTAATCAGGCCCTGACAACATCTGTCAAAACAATATGGGAAAATCCTGGCTTGCTTTGTCATTACAGAATGGGACTGTTTGTTTATTCAATCGAAGAAATAAAGCATATTGAGAGGAGGCCAAAAGAGTCACACTGACTCAGTTACTGAGACTTCCAGCTTCCAGCTACAGGATATTTTGGTTCCAGCATTTCATATCAATAATAAATAATCTTTATGGGAACCATCGAATGATAAAAATGAGATCATGAATTGAGAGCTAGGCTATATATTTTTTGATCTGTTGTATGCTATAGTTTACATTAGGGTCGGTCTCAAGACTGGAAAGAGGCAGGTTCTGTATCACAGCATTTCAAATAAATGTTTGCCAGCTATGTGAGATACTATCAATAATTCATCACTGTAGTTCTTCTGAGATGGTCTGTTGATGCAAACTGTCAGAGCACATGGTAATAATATGAGCATTTATGTGATTTACAGATCTACAAAATAGCAAACAACTAGAAATTTCTTCAACTGACAGTATGCATAGGCTCTTGAACATCAGAAATAACGTCTGTGACAGCCGCAGCACGTATAAATCACGGTCGACTGTTTAAAGTGTTCTCTGGGTATAAGTACATGCACTTATACTGGCATCTTCATAGTCCATTTACAATATCTGATTGACAGATTGTATTTTATGTAATTGTGCATTTTCTTATGTTTTTATTAACTCTTTAATCCCCCGAGGTGCTCAGTCGTCACAGTAGTGTATCTTGGCACATAGAATTGGTAGAGCTCAAATCACAAATGTTTCCCTGCCATGCAGTGTCGCCCGGGCCTGCAGGTTTTTTATTAATTTGAGTCTCTGGCAATGTACTGGACATTGTGTTGCACAAAGTGGTTTGCAAAATTTTTGTGTGTGCTCTTGTCCAGTAAGAAACTTAGAAATGGTGACTCATATGGCAATTTATTTTTGTGTCTTGACAAAATTCAGGTGAGAGGCATTCTTTGATTGCAGCTACACAAGTAAGTGCCAGTGAGAATAGAAAGAGCTTCCTCATATTTCAGCTGAATTCCCATCTTTGTACCAGCCTTGGTCCCAGAGCTGTTCAGGTCTGTATCGTGCAACAAAGCACTGCCCTAAAAACAAACTGAAGTTGTTCACACTTGTCCAAACCTTTCACTTTTGTAGACTGATCTTTTAGCGGCGTATGTTAATCTTGAACTGGTGCAGTATTTATCAGACCCTGCATACAACCAACCGATGAATGTGTGATTGGGAAGGTGAGATTAGAAAATGTATTTACACTAAAAGGAGTGAGGACTGCTGGCTTTTTTGGTCTTTTTTTCTCTGGCATAGTGTGTTGGTAGAGCTTAATTAATCTTTCTAGCACCAGTATGGTTGCTGAGTGCTATGGAGGCAGAGGACCTAGCCCTCGAACCTGTGTGTTTTAAGGGTACATAGCAGTTTGAAGCATTTTAAAAGAGCAGTGTTTCTACAGTGAAGGATGTTCCATTGT
>NW_009260274.1:200834-202136 GCF_000687185.1 Egretta garzetta | reverse complement strand
GCAATGTCCAGCATTCAGTTAAGGTAGGAGGGGGGGTGATACCTTGGGTTCCCCCTTGTAATCCCATGAAGGCACTTGTACGATAATTAGGTAAGTGACTGAAAGCTGTCAAGACTGGATAGATTTCTGACAGTGCATAGGTGTCTGAGACTTTAAAGCCGATCTGTGCAAAAGAATTGCCTACTATAACCCTCTTCAGTGGATATTGGTGGGGTTGCAACGTCCATACACTTGGCTCAGTATAGATGATAAATTTTATTTTTGCATGGGGAAAGTTTAATAGCTTTATCTCTTTCATTACAGCAGGGAATAAAACCAACATGCAAGAGTTTGAGGGTATTCTGTGCAAGCACAGAGCACCTTACTGTGCTGAATGATGTGCAGTGGAAGATCAGATATAAGCCTTTTTCCTGGAAACCCACCTGAATGTAAATTCTTTTTAATGTAGGATAGCTGTGGCTGTGTGTGCCAGTCCAGCTCTGCCCCACCATTCCCCATGGGTTTCTCTTCCTCCCCTTCTTTTCACAGCATCCTGTGATTGTGTGGCCACAGTGTGCCCAGGTGGCCAAGGCGGCCAACAGCATCCTGGCTTGTATCAGAAATGGTGTGGCCAGCAGGAGTAGGGCAGTGATCATGCCCCTGTACTAGGCACTGGCGAGGCTGCGCCTCAAATGCTGTGTTCAGGTTTGGGCCCCTCACTACACGGAGGACATTGAGGGGCTGGAGCATGTCCAGACGAGAGCAATGAAGCTGGTGAGGGGTCTGGAGCACAAGGCTGATGGGGACCTGGGGGTGTTCAGCCTGGAGAAGAGGAGGCTGAGGGGAGACCTTATCATTCCCTACAACTGCCTGACAGGAGCGGGGAGCCAGGGGGGTCGGTCGCTTCTCCCGGATAACAAGTGATACGACAAGAGGAAATGGCCTCAAGTTGTGCCAGGGGAGGTTTAGATTGGACATTAGGAAAAATTTTTTCAACAAAAGGGTTATTAAGTATTGGAACAGGCTGCCCAGGGAAGTAATGGAGTCCCCACCCCTGGAGGTATTTAAAAGCTGGGTAGACGAGGTGCTTAGGGACATGGTTTAGTGGTGGAATGGCAGGGTTGGACTTGATGATCTTAAAGGTCCTTTCCAACCTAAATGATCATATGATTCTATGATTCCACTCAGCGTAAGTGTGTGTGCATCTCTTTGGACAGATAGATTTTGTGTGTGTGAGCGGCAGGGATGATTTCCATCTGGGAGCTGAGCTGAATCCCCCTTCAGCTGCATGACAGGCCAGAGGGGGGGGGGGGGGGGGGGATC
>NW_009260274.1:196397-200821 GCF_000687185.1 Egretta garzetta | reverse complement strand
GAGGGACCGTGTCCTCTGGCTGCTCTTCGTGCAGCACCCGGCCCCGCGTAACGCGAAACTGCGACATGAGTGACTGCGGATTTGTGAAACCGCTGCCCTGCCTCATTGTTTCTGTGGTTTTGTCCTGAAACAAAACTGGTTTTGTATGCCCTCCACAGTGTGCCATGACTAAAATGTTTGTCTGCCGTTCCCTGGAGGCTGGGAGATTTGCCATCTGAGACAGGACTGTGCGATAGGGATCAGCCACAAGCAGGGCGTGACTTGCGCCTGTGGTTTTGGGTCTTGTTGGGGAATGCTCTTTGTGGAGCGCTCCTCCTTTGGCGGTGCTTCACACGGTGCAGCTCGTGGTACACTTACCCAAATCGGTAAGGTAACGGGTTCCCATTGACATCAACTGGCTTTGGATAAGGCTTTTAATCGTGGTGTTAAATATAGGGATGAGAGGCAGTGTCAGAACGGCTGTGACACAGACGCTAAATGGAGCAAACTCTGTACCCCCCGTGGCGGGGCCTTGCCCAGCCCTGACATGTCACAGCGTTTTCCAGAACTCTCGGTTGCAGCTCAAAGGTTTTTTTGAAAGGAGGGAGATTTCACTTAAGCAAATGTGTAAATACACACCTTTAGGAAAGCTCTACTAAATGAATCCATTACACTGTTGTTCAATTCAATTTATTGTAGTCTGTTAGTACTGTGATTTTAAATATGTTTTAGATAGGAAAATGGTGATGGTTTCCATTTGGGATTGGTGAGGGGGAAGCTGTAGGGGTGAAGGCAAGATCTTTTAGGCTGTTTTGGAAAGGGTGGCAACATCCCCCCCAGAACTGCACTTTAATGTTTATTAAAAAGCTGGTGTTCTCAGTGAAGCTGCCTCTAGGAAATGCTGTTGTTTCATTTCAGCGTTGTGCTAAGAAGAATAACAGAATTTCTGAGCTGTTGTCTCAGGCTTTATATAGGTTGAAGGTTTATGTTCTGCTTGTGGTTTGATAAATCTTCCTTCCAGGCATAAGGTGTAGAAACTTTTAATTAAAGCTTAAATTCTAGAGCAAGGGCTAAGTGTTGTGGTAAGGCGCAGACACTTGGTCATTGTGTAATTCCCAGGCAGAAAGAAAAGATCTCCATAAAGTCGGTACGCAGCTGAGGTGGCTGGTTAGACTGCTCGAGCCCTCACGCGTGCTCAGGCAGAAGATATTCCAGGTGAACATCCGTCTCTGAGAAGTGTCTCTGCTCCTGCCTTGCTCCCAGCACCTGCCTTGTTTTCCTTAAAAATATTTCCAGAATATGCTGTCTTGAGGGGAACTGTTTTCCGTAGATATCTGCAGAAAATGGATAATTTATAGCTGGAAGATGCGGCATTAATAAATTTGAGGTGGCTTCTTGGCATTTTCTGGAGAAGCCAGGCACTACCTGCTACCCAGCCAGGCCAGGAGCTGTTGAATATCGGAGGCAGCCACAGGAGGGCTGATGTGGGAGCTGTGCTGTTTCTCCTCTGCCTTGGTTTTGTTTGGGGCCAGCTGGGTTTCTGGTTCATAGCTATTCCCTGTGGAAGCAGGGACATTCTTATAAGTCTATAAGGCATGACCATACCATTATTTTGAGTAAAGTAAAGTTGTGCTGGCTTGAGTGGCTTGAGAGAAAGGTCATGAGGGGGTCCTAAGTGCCTGGTGTCAGGCAGCCCTGCTCCAGGACACTGCCCTGCCTTGCTTGGGTAACGAGCAATTGTGGTTTCAGCTCCTGACACCAGACATTTCCAAACAAAACCAGCTCTGTCGGGCTGATGTACTGGAGCAGTGAGCTGAAGTCATTTAATCTCCCCATAAGGTTTGACTCTCCACTCAATTTAGGGAGAATTATGCCTGAGTCAGGGCTACAGGAACAGCTAAAATCCAAATTCTTCCTTCTCTTTCTTCAAAACTGATGATGGTATTTTAATAACTGTGCAGAGAGTCTCAATATGTATTCTAATTTACAAGATGTGTATAAAATGTGTATAACCTTCAAGGGACTTGATGGACACTGTCACTTGCTAAGTTTGTCATTCTAGGCAATAAAATCAAATGGCTGCATATGTATTTAAAAAATTGTTATGGCTGCAGGGAAAATATTGGAGCAATGAGGACATTCTCACGAACTTGGCGATTAGAGAGGCCTTTTTGGCAGGAAGCAAATGTAGTTTGCTTATAGCACTTGCATATACTTGCATGTCTATGATCTAGTTTTTACTTTGGTAAAGTAAAAAAAGTTAAAAAAGTAAAAAGCCTTTGGTGTCTATTCTCTCCTTGATATATTTGCAAAATTCATATGATGTTCTTCTGAAAGTTCTGCTGGGCGGAGAGGAAATGCAGTGCTTGGTACAAACAGTTCCTTGTGAATGCTGCATTCCTACAGTTATCTGTCATTTAGAAAAAATGCAACTCAATAACCTATTTTTAGCACAGTTTCTGACAGTAGTAATTAAATGTATTTTTAAAGATCATAACATGTAATATTAAACCAACTCCTATCATTATATTGACCATCTCTGCTTCGCATGTACGTAGTCCCGATTAAGTTACAGTGGCATTTACTGTTTATCTTGCCAACTATTTAGTCATTGAATCTGAGGAGAGGAGGGGAGGAGAGGAAAGAAAATACGAAGCTTGCTTGTGCTCCGCTATACTATAGTTTAGTAACATTGGTTCAGCTTAATTCTGGTTGTAAATTTCTGCTTTGTAATGCATCTAGGTATACTAATCCAATATTTTTCAATCTGTTCTTGATATGTCCTAAAGCTGCATAACAATAATTTCCATCTGTTTAAAGACACGTGCCAAAGTTAGAGCACTGGAGAAATTATTCATGTCCAAGCTTCTGGGATGTTTGGAAAAGCTCTGAAGCAAAGATGTCGATATTGTAGATGATGTACAGAATGTATTGGGCCTTATTTAAAACCCTTAAACATTGTCCATTTACCTGTGGCATCAGATAAACATTACTAACTGATAATGCCAATTCATACAGAGTAAGATATGCTTCTGCATGCTGGCAACTGCTGTATCTGTCATGGTGGAGGGGTAAGGGAGCAGTAACAGGGCAGGGAAGACGTCAGTGAAGCTGTTCCAGGTGTCTGCGGTGGCTGACCTCTTGGTCAACACACAAGACTTGATCCAAGTAGTTCAGGAAAGCAACTTAGAACATAAAGCAGAGCAAGAATATCTGGGTTAAAACCGGGTTCGTATTTTCAGGATGTACCAAATACATTAAGCAAGTGATTCTGGCTAGTGACAGCTAATCCCTTTCATTAATACATATATCTATGCGTGTATGAAAACAAAGTATATGGCACTCAACCTTCGAAAGCAGGTGGGAGTTGCTCATCTGAATTGCTAAGATTGTATTTGAAAGCAAGGGAACAAGGAGCAGGCACTAGCAGCGCTGGTCAGTATGCACTTAAGTTTCTTGATCTTGAGCAGGTATAATAAGCCAGTTAACTGGCCTGAGCCCTAGCCCTTCATTTGATCTGAAAGTAAGGGTGAGTCTTCCTTCATGTTATCACAGACCATTTCAAAGCTGGTGCTCCACCTCAGAGCTGCTTTTATTCTTTCAGCTAAGAATGGTGATTTAGGATGAATCAAACGAGCTCACACCATGACTAGGAAAGCCTTTTCAGGTTGTGGCTTACACTGTGAAGATAAAGCATTTCCTGCTTTCTCTTTCTGAAAGCAAAATGGACACTTTTGATAATTCTGGTGGTCATACGGCAGTGCCATGTGGAGATAACTGAGCTGGCTCTGAACCTGCTCACTGGGCTGGGGCAGGGCTGTAACCCCACTTCATAGGGCTCTGCTGAGGGTATTTCCTGCATTCTGCTCCACGCTGGGGAGCTAACGTGGCCAGGTTGCTTCCCAGAACCAAAGGATCCTGTCCAAAGCTACTTCAAACATCTCTGCACTGCACTATATGAATATCACCTAGCACCAGTCTTCTGTACTTCCATGCACTTTCCATAGTCACGTATGTTGGCACAAAGGGAATGGAAAATGCAGCTACATTGACTTGCTAGCATGCTGCAGGACTTCTTCATGTTTAATTCCAGATGAATAAAAATTTATCACAGATCTCATGTGGCCTGTTAGTCACATTTGTGTTTATACTAACGTCACTGAGCAAAATTTGAATCGTGGGATTAAAGTAAACAGTGAATAACACATATGCAGGGACCTGCTGAAGGATTTGAGAAAAGTTCCCTGTAAAATATGAGACCAAAAGTTGGACAGTTATTTTGTTTAGATCTAATTCACATGGAAGTCAGCAGCAGCTGATTGCGTTTCTCCATTGTGATTGTTTCTTTTAACCATTGATTCCCATTAGAACAGCTCTTTGACATCAAAATTATTCAGTCATTTTATTTTAATGTGTGGCATTAAGTAAGCTGGGTGGCAAATTGT
>NW_009260274.1:162233-196372 GCF_000687185.1 Egretta garzetta | reverse complement strand
GGAAATCTGCCAGTTCAGAAAATTTATTGTAACTTACATAGCAGAGACGGAATTGTTTGTTTTTGAATGCTAGTTTGCTTTTGATGCTTTTAATCTAACTGAAGTCTTTATCATACCATTTGAAATTATCCTCAGGGGTTGAGGCTATCACTGAAACTTGCAAAAGTAATTGATACTTATTCTATGTTGTTCACTGTGTTTATATGATTACAAGATGAGTTTTTCCTCTCTTTATAGCATGCAATAAAATCTTCAGTACTGTAGCAGAGAAGGCAGTGTGATAAACCAGAACAGCCTTCATTTGATATACCTGCCCTTTTCTATCCAGACAAACAGAATGGAGTTTTTTTTTCTTGCAGGAAGACTAGGAAACCTTTCTCCTCACAAAAATAATTTCAGGCTGTTTCATCATCCTTTTTGCAAAGACACGCTTTGGTCTCCTTCCCTGGAAAGTGTCTAGATAGCTGTTACGAGTTGTTATATTTCACAGACTTAAAGCAGTCACAGCATATTGTTGAAATCCTGGTGTGTCTACAGTTTGTTACTGCTTTCTACAACAAGCCTGGATTTTTTGAGAGGACAGCAGAGAGAGGCCTGAGGACTTGCACTGAGGTACTTTTGGGCAAGACTTTGTGGTATTGTCCAGGGCTCTGTTGACAGTATTAGGAGCAGTAGTTCCTAGACTTTAATTTGTTGGTGGCTCCACTTGGGCTTTAAGCAAGCAGTTTGCCCCCTGAGCTTTTTACCTGTGGCATGGGTCGACTTTCTGTGGATCTTGCCAGAATACTGGCAAGGCATTTCAGATAGACTGTTGTTGATAATCATCAGTCAGTAAAATAGGATGCTTTTATCGCTTATATTGTATGTCACAATATGGAATTAAAAGGTGTTAAAATGAGGCATGTTGTGGCAGGTGTCCTTTAATAAGTCATATGCTGGTGGTTCCTCCCTGTCCTGCTTTGAAGATGGAATTGGAAAACCCAAGGAGAACTTTAAATGGTACTAATATATTTCTAACAGCTTTAGGATTTTCGTTTTCTTACAGCCTTTGGGAAAGCATGGTGCTGAGTGCTGATTTTGCTCACTCTGTTTGGCTACGCGTGACCTGGTGTGGTTGGCACCCCCGGTGACACTGATGTCCTGTTTTCATAGGCATTGTTTTGGCCAGTGACCAGAGCTACTTGCGGGTAAATGATTAACCGTGTGTGTGTGCGCTTTGGCAAATAGAGTGGATGATAGGACTGATCAGATTATTACTAGGTCCTCATAAGGGATCAGTGAAACATGTGAAGGTAGGTAGCAGGGAAGGTTTGTTCTCTCCTCAGGATCTCTCTGTGGCAGGAGCAGGAATTGGCCTGTTTGTGCAGTTTCCCTATACTGGCGAAGGTAGAAATAACAGTGTTAAAGTACTGTTATTATACTGTTAACCCCACAGAAATTGCTCATACGGGAAAGCACAAGGAGAGCACAGAGTAAAAGCCTGGCAAGGGAGAACGTAGCCTGCCCAAGTCAGTTCACTACTTACTTTTCCTCCACAAGCAGCAGTACGCAGGGAAAAAGGAGGTAGGATGTCTATCACAGAGAGACACAGATTATCATTTGGAGTGAAAAGGTGGAGATAGGTTTACAGATGGCTGAGAGGTAGCTGGCAGCTTTTGATCTTTGTGGTATCCCTGTGAGAACACCTTTTTAATATTGTGTTCTCATGTTCGGTGTTAGGCGTGCCATGTGCTTGTTTGTTCAAGGGAACTACTTGGAACTGCTTGTTATATTTTGGATTTCCATAATATGTTTAAAGGCAATTTAAATAAAATTTAATTCCGATTTATGTAATCTTCTCTGAAGAATTTTTTCTCTTAATAAGTTGATGTGCTGTTACTTCTGTGCCACACAGCGTAAGGCTAAAGCTTCCAGCCAGATTCTTATTTCCATCTGGTGCGTGCACATGGGAAGACCGTTTATAAAGCCATCTGAAATAAATAAATTGTATTCCTTATTTGCTCTGTTTTATCTGATTACCATCTCCTGTAACAAAGCAGGAGCTATGAAATTGTAACAAAGCAGGAGCTATGAAATTCTATGACTGAGGGATGAAGAAAGCTATCCTAGTGCTTGCTCTCGCTTTGGGAAGATGACCCTTCCTTTGGTTTGTAAAGGTGTCAGGACGGAGCAGGACGACGTTAAGCATCGAGTCGAGAGCTCAGGGCTGTATAGCTGGCAGTCTCTGGGCAAGAATCTCTGCTCTGACATGTACAAAAATTTAACTGATCACTCCAATCCAGTGGCCAGTTCATTGATTAAAAGGGCAAATGGGCTTTCATCCAGGAGCACAGCAGAAAACAAACAGCTAGGCTAAAAAACAAGACTATTTAACCATCTGAAAGGACATGGAGCCGTCACAGCTGCTGCAGAACCTGTCATGACTTGGCTGCCAAGAAGCCAGATGCTTGCATCAGAGGAATGTGTGTTTCACAAGCCGATACCTCTGCTTTCTGACACACAGCGACATGTCCAAAAAGGCAGGAGGAGAGCACAAATTAGTCCGCCTTCCCATTAAGTGCCAACCTTGCTGGAACCTGACACCTGTAGAAATACACATTTTCATCAGAAATAGATTATGGAAATAACCTTCTCCTCTTAATAAAGACCACTTTCAATCACCAGCGGGGGACCACTGTCCATATGTGAAGTTAAACACTGCATAACTGATTTAATGATTGGATCCATTGGAACCTAAATTTGCGGGGGCTTACCCGTGTGATTAAGGATATACAAAAGCCCTTGAATGCACATTGGTTTTGGGCCTGCTCCAGAATCCACTAATGCCATTGATTTCAATTAACTCTGGATAAGGTCACTGGTGGCTGAATCAATTCCTTGATTCCAGAAACAACAGGAAAGGCAAAGAAGGAATAATGGCTTAACCCATGGAATTAATGAGAGCCAGTCCTATGTACTTATATTTAGGAATCACATTTAAAATATTTCTGAGTTCTCTTGTAAGTCAGAAATCCAGCTTCTGCCTACCTCTTCCAGTTTCAAGTGGCAACACTCAAAACAGACTTTGTATGATTTGCTTAACACTGTATTTTACAGTGAGGCAATTTAATAGTGAAAGCCAATGTCCTTCAAAGACATCCCATCAATTTTCTTCAATGAATGCTTTTCATAGCATTCTATTGAAGCAAAAATTATGGAACTGAAAAAGATTTAGAAATTGATTGCAAATCACTGCTATGGCTGGAAAAATTGTATATGCTCATTTTAGTTCTCAGCTCATCTGAAAAGGTTAGATAAAACATTTCATTTTAGCCATTCTTTTTCTTATGTGTCAGAATACAGTGTCAAGGCTTCATCCTGACACTTAAGGACAGGATTTCCTATAACGTAGGATATGAGTTAGAGTAAATGTTTATATATAAATGTCCTCTTCCAGGAGGTAGAATATCATCTTTTTAGCTGCTGAGCCAACAGGTACTGGAGAGCGCACAGGTCATTACCGAAAGCTGTCTGGGAGCTCATGGAGGGGGGAGCACGGCAGTGCCAGGTGTCGAGCACAACTGAAAAGGACAAACCAGGCTATATCCCATAACCCTGTATGTAGCGGAATGGCCGATCAGAAGGCAGTTATTGTTGTTATATGTTATTTGCTGCTTTCTCTGAAGCTTAAATTCATAAATGTGACAGAGGAGAGAGGTATTGTTTGTTCCAGCGGTAAAACCTGCCTTTGCTAAAGACCTTTCCCCTATTCTTGACATGCAGGGGAGGTAAAAAGCTTTGAAAAACCACCTAGTAAGGTTACAAACCAAACTATCTTTGTGATCAAAAGCTCACCAGCCTGATCAAACCGCTTCAACTGAAGGCCCTTTATTGACTGTGAGTATCTGAGGAGATCCGTACACCGCCCCCACACACTTCTTTTTATTCTCTCCACATATTTTTACTTGGTTCGGTTGTTTATCCTCTCTGCCAGCTACCCCAGGCTTAGAAGAGCGTTTACTGTGCTAACTTGTGACGATCCCACATGCTTGTAGGTATTTGTTTTGTGAGACTCACTTAGCTGTGTTGGTAAAAGTGAGAATAAGAGTAATTTTCAAAGAGCATTTTGCTCTTCAGTACCCTGGTGTCATTCGGGAGAAATTTCCGTGATATTTTAGGAACCAGCTCAAGACTTCCAGCCATGTGCAACTCCAAGGAGGGTGAATTCTGCAGCCTGCGCTTTATTTTACTATTTTTTTAAACTTGCCCTCCAGTGATCTGAGTATTTGTTGTGGGATAAAAATATAACGGCTTAAGATTATATTGTATTATATTATATTATTATATCATATCATATTATATATTACAATCTGTTGAGATTTTAATGTCCTGCAATTTAGTCCTTCTAGACTAAACTGCTCTTCAGTCTGTCAGCTTGTCTGTCCTTGCCCCAGGAGTAGTATCAGAGGCTAAAACAAGGCTTTTACATGGCCTGAAGGCTCGCCACCCAAAGCTGTACTGAGCCACCCAGGACTCGTGGCACAGTTAGACATCCCTCCAGGGAAATGCTCTTAGGTCTTACCACCTCCCTTTTAATTTGCCAGGCTGTGAGGCAGATCACCTCGTGCCGCAGCTTTATAGGTCTGTAATGAGAGAGTGGACCCCGAGGCACCTGGGTCCGTCCAAGCCATTTTCTGCTCTTGTGCGGGTAAGAAGTGAACACGCACACCAGGCACGTGCGACTGCAGGGACTTTGGCAGTGCTTCAGGGAAGAGGTTGTGTGGTTTAAGTGACTCGATTGCATCTACTTACTGCATTTTGTGTGAAGATCAGAGCTTTGCTTTGGCTTCTTCAATGAGGAAGAACTTTCTACGTTAATAATAAAGAAAAATTAAATGTGGGCAGTGAGCCTGAAGATAGCATGGAGTTTTTGTTAGTATGAGACATGGGGTCTTTAACAGATCCTGGCTATACCACGATAGGTTAATTGGTAAGCTTTACTAATATCCATGTGTACTTAGATTGGTTCTTTATGTCTCATCTTACCTGTTTGCCCGTCGAGAATGAGGCAGTATGAAGCTGAATTATTTCCTCAGATGTGCGACTCAGTTCAGCCTGAGCATCAGTCCAGGAGCAGCTACTGCAGCTCCTGACTCATTCTGTTGTGAATTTTGTTCTAACAAAAGCCACAGCATTCCTGTCAAAAATAAGCTCTATCTGCACAGCCAGTAGCTATATCTTATGATGACTTAGAATAGAAATTAGATGGATAAATGCACTGACAGGGTGAGCTAATGGCCACTCCCTTAATAAGGGCTGTAATTTGAAGAATGCAGAATCTGTTTGTCCACCCGCATGGGAATTCTCCTCTTGGGAAGAATAACTTGCTGGTTAAACCCACAAATACTCAATTCTTGTTTCTTTGTTCATTTATTCCTGCAAGATCCGCCAGTTCTGAAGAGGATTGAGATAGAACTTACTTAGATGGAAGTCTCAAAAAAATTGCTTTCTGGCAACTGAAGTCACTGCCTCTGCAGTGCTGCCTGGCAAGCAAGGTGAGCTGTGGGCCCGCCGTCCTGATCCTGCTCACCTGGGTGTGCTTAACCTGGAAATGCATTAACATTCTCTAGAAAGTTTAGTAAGTGCTAAATTTTGCTAAATAAAACAAATTCTTCCTGGGAACAGGCTGCAGTTTTCCTTAAGGCTTGTCCATTATTTCATTAAACATTTAGCTTTTTTGATTGAATCAGTGCTTTCCTTATTTTGTGAATCTATGCATTCGCACTCTTCCTTTCTCCTACCTGCATGTGTCTGCATTAGTGCCACAGGACAAGCCAGTTTTGTTCTCAAGAGAGCCAGAGTGTAACCTGTGTTTTGCAACTTCATAAAAACTTCTAATGGCGGGTGAAAAAATGAATCTTATCCTTGGTCTGAGAAAGCACACTGTAAATCAGCATCAGGTTTAAACAAAATTTAACTCTTCTGCTGATCTTATGGATGGGCTTGTGCCTGCTGAAATGAGCTGAAGCCTTATGGAGCTGTAGATGTGAGCACGCAGCCTCGTTCACGTTGGCTTATGGAGGGTAGCTGCACTACAGCACTTGTGAAGCTGGGACTAAAGCTGCATGGTTTGAAATTCGTGTTATTGAATATTATATGTTAGTACTTATTACTCCTGTAGCCCACTTCATCTTCAAAGTATTTTGAAGGCTTCCTGGATCAAACTAGCAAGCTCTTAATGAGCAAGATAGAAAACCTTGCTGACTGCAATGGAAGAGGAACGCAACCCCGTATGTTTGAGTCAGGGTGGTAAATATAACTCATAGCTACACAGTATGGTGTTTCTTGTGTGCTACAGGCTGATTAGCCACAGCAGTAAATGTAGGGGGATTTATAACAGATCTCCTTCAAAAGCGTGAGCACGTTTTCGAGGCAGCAAGCAGCAAAGGTAGCGGTTGCCTGTGTGAGCAGCTCCAGCAAGCTCAGCGGCACTCTTGTCAGCAGGGCATTGCTGCCACTCAGGGCAAGCAGCAAGAAAATCAGGCACTCTGTCATTAAGGTCACACAAATTTTTTTAATGGCACTCTTGCAGGCAAAAGCAAGATCTTCAGCTGGTGCTGACTGCTATTGTTCAGGTGTGTGATTGCATTTAGCTTGATATACATCAGCTGGGGGTCTGACCCGAGATTGGTTTGCTCTCTATAAATGCAGGCAGAATTTGGGTTGATGTTCTTACAAGTTGCAATTAAAAATGTAGTAAAAACTTGGCTTCGGCTCACTGCTGAGCTCAAGTTTCAGTTTTGTTGTTTGTGGAACGTGTGGTCTAGGGTGTTTGGATGCGAGGGGCCAGGTGTTTCCCAATATTGAAGCTCTTCATGTGGAAGTGTGTGCAGGTAGTGGAGCTCAGTCAGTCACAACTCTTGGTGGTGCCCTTCCAGTGTTTGAAGTTCTGACTTGAAAGGACTGACTTCTGAGAAATCAAGGCACAGAGTCCCAGCCCCTCGCTTCCGGCAGGAACTCTCAATGACAGAGGATAGGTTCAGATTAGTACCCGACCTAGTTCTTGAGTGAGTGCCCTGTGCCTTGCTGGGAACTGTGTATTTCAGCTCCAAAGCGCTACTTAGTCTTGGACCTGCACCTCTGAGAAGGAAAGGTCAGTATTTATGCCCTTAGCACCTAGTGAATAACTGCATTTGATGCTGTTTCTTACTTTCTTATATTTTCAACTTTGGAAAGTGAGAGAGTTTTCTTCAAAACCTGTTGTAACTGAAGTTGAGCTGTCTTAAATATTGCAAAGATCATAGTTTGTAATTCTGTAACTTTTAAAATCAGGAATGAGTTGAAACTTTCATTTCAACCTACTAAAGTCCCCTGCTCTGTGCTTTAAAATCCACGTGGATTTGCGCCCCTAGTTGCATATTTTTCAATAAACAGAAGAAATGGGAGAATGTAGGGATAAATTCTGCAAAAGGCAGTACTGGAGTTTTTAGTTTTTCCTCCCTGTGTTCTTTCTGCATTGAAGCTGTTAAAGTTGTTCTTACTTTTCTGCTTTCCCTGCAAACACTGTTTATTCATTCTAAGAAAACATCAGTTGGGTAAACAGAAGTATTTATATGTGTAGCACTGCAACTCCTACTAAGATGCAAATTGTGCTGCAGGGAAGATGGTTTGTGCTTTTCTTTCCTCTTTGCTTTTCTTTTTGACAGTCGGTTAATAAAGACTCAACAATAAGCAGCTGCCTGTGATGTCATTTGGGACTTTGTCCACGGAGCTTGTATTTACAAGTACTGAGCAACTACAGAGCAGCAGCAAACCCAACTATCAGCAAACTTCTTGTCTGCTGTTACTGGAGGACTTCAGTAGTGCTGTGGATGGTGCAGAAAGCTAACTCTGTTCTTCTAACCACAGACTTTTAAAGCTTGGTAAATAAACACTGGATAAACTCAAGAGAATTTCTGGACTGCAAAGACTGCTTACGGTTCCGAGTTCTCCAGGGCTGGCATGTTTTGACTGAACTGCTGCAAGTAAGACTTTTGCTGTTTTGGTGTTTTTATCATCTCTGTAAAGCTTATTTTCTCTAGGAGTGTGTCAGCGTTGCTATTTGTAGTTTTGCTTTAATTGAAAGAGTGGCAAGTATGTAGTTGTTAGGAGTAATTACAGCCGTGCATCTGAGTGTGGTTCAGCAACAGAGTAAAGGACGAATGAAAACTTGATTCTAGCTTTTGTTTGCATGAGATTACACTGAAGTGGCTCTCTCTTAAATTAAGTGATGAAACTCTAAGATTCTTAAAATCTCATGAGTACTGTCATTAACTGAACAAAAACTACTCTGTCTGGAGATTGTTCTTTTATCATTTAATGGTATTTATTTGAATATTCAAAATTGATTTTAATTTTTAATGTAACTTCCCTGTGGTTTTTAGTACAGTTTTCTTTAAAAATTGCCTTATGCAGGCATTGATTTAAACCAAAATTTTACTGTTTTTACTTTTAGCCCCTGTTCAAGTTCTGAAGGTATACAAGTTTGAAAGAATCATACAGCCTTTTGAAATCTGATGCCTTTTAGATAAAATGAGCTGTCGATTATGTGAGAAATGGTAATTTTTTTGTTGTTTTGAGTGCTTATGTTAGAAATCCAACAAATCCTGAAACATTAGAGCAGAAACGCTAGTGTGCTGGTAACTGCTGTGAAAAAACTGTTTCTGTGCTGCCTGCTGTTTGTGGGACAGAACTGTGTTTCTGACCACTGATTAACTCCTTTTCAGGGCAACTAGCTGTGATTGTCATGGAATTATTCCCATTTTACAGAGGGGCAAACTGGCCCATAGATGTGATTTATTAAAACTTGGTTTACCCACTTCAAAAGCTGCTAACAAACTCCAGGTCTGCTTCTCATTTGAATCCTTCACTAGAAACCCATTCTAAATTACTGCAATTTCAGTTGTAGTGGCTTTTCCAGGGAGTAACCTGATCATAGTACTGTGTATGAGGAACTTTCTTTTTTTTTTATTTTTTTTATTACTGTTTACCTCTATTTAATGATCTGTCTTTGTGGAGACAAAGCGCATGTCTGAAGAATGAAACCAGAAAACTATGATTGGCAAGTATATGAGGATTAGTCAGTACAGATCAGTCAATCAAATAGGAATTGGAGGATTCCTCCTGAATTATTAGCACTATTGATTTTGTTTGGCTTTTCTTGCTACTGACTTTGTTTACAAGGCCTCCAAGTCCTACACAGCAGCAGATTTTTGGGGCTTCCTATTAAGGTTTGGGTGGCTACAACTGCAGATGCCCCTTGCAAATGACCCTGTTTCTACAGCGGATCAAAACCTGTCTGTCTCTTCTTTTGATGTTATAACATCGCTTGGCATGTCAAGATATTGTGCAACTTAGGAGCCGTTGTTCTGTCTTTGGAATTGAAGCATATTCTCCTGGGGGGGGAGCCCTAAATTTAGCTCTGCATTGATGCCATGCAAATGGCAAAGGCTTTTGGGGTTTTCAATAGATGCTTAAATAAGAGCATAGAGTTTTATTCTTCAGGTGTTCATCCTCCTTCATAAATAGTATAAACAAAATTTTGTGTGTTCTTCAAAAGCACTTTTTGTAGCTCAGAAGCTTTCACTGAATGCAAGAGTGCAGAACAGAGAATGGTGATAGAGCCTTTCCCTGGGGAGAAGGAATGGGTTGAAGGTTAGGTGGTTTGATCCCTACCACACTGATTCCTGTGGGCCAGCCTTTCCTTCCCCCTGTCACCTTGTGGCCAATAATGATGATCTACTGCTGTGAACAGATAAGGGTATTTATACTTGCAAAGAATTTGGGTATCGTGTTTGCAAATGCCTAAAAAATCTTCAAAATAATTAGAGCAAAGTGAGATTAAAAAAATGCTCAGGTCCCACTTATCTTTCTCACTTAAATTAATTTTAAGTTCAAGTCCTAATCTTACAAAATGTGAATTTTACTGCTTTTTAAGAAAACTTCGTGGACTTCTCTGCTATTGTTCTTGTGCGTGAGTTGTGTATAAGTGTTTAAAGGCTTAGATTTAAACAAATAGAAATCCTGCCCCAGTAGATGTAAAGTGGTGGGGTATAATTCCACTTCCACTTCAGTCAAGAGCAAATCTTCAGCTAATTACCTTAAGAGCAGGAGCAGACTCTCAAAAAGCTGGTCAGCCCGGGGGCATTTAATTTTCATTTTCCTGTCTTGCTTTTTCCTTCTCACATTTACATTTTCTTTCTTATATTCCAATGTAGCAAATAAGGATATATAGAGCTCGCTCGCTTTTCAGCAGAGGGATTTCCCCTGGTTGAATTTTCCCCAGGTCTGAGAAATCTGCCCAAGGATACCACATATAATCTGATAACATTCTGGGATGGCATTAAAAGGGGACAATTGCCAACAGAATGTCAATTCTTTGGGCTTTCTTGCCATCTGAAAAGAAACGGAATAAGTGCAGACTCCAGCCTGTCATCATCTGACAAGTGGGACTGAGATTGGGATAAAAGCCATGGAACAAAGGTGCCAAAGGGAAGCACAGTTGGCTGAGGAGCTTAGCACAGCGCAGCCAGGGCCAAATGCGGCACGATGCTCTGCCAGCTCCTGTGCGGTTCTGCACGTGTTCAGCTCCTGGCAGGATTGGAGTTATTCTTAAGAAAGATCCACGCCAAAGCTGCCAGAACACCTTTGGAAGTTTTAGCATCTAATATGCAGTTTTATTACTAAAACAGGATAAATGTACAATGTAAATAGAACATGAACCATTAACACTTGTAATACTCTGTTCTGAACTGTCTAATGATACCGCTCATGTAGCATGCAGAAACCTGAATTACATTAGGTATTCCCTGATGGTTACATAAATTAGTCATTATGTTTTGGGGATGAAAAGTTAGATAGCTATTATGTGAAAAATACTTGGAATCTTTTATGATTCCATTGACTGGCATTCAGGTGAATCACATAAACATGGTTTGTACAGCAGCAGTGGCTTCTGGAAACTGGCAGTAACATTGGCTTCAGGCTATGAATGATGCAGACCCTGAAAAGCAGGCTGGATTATAAAGCAGTGGATAAAAATTGTGTTGCAGAAAAATGGCCTATTAGTATTGACACACAGCAAGAACAAATGCTACTGTTAAACTGCATGTTTGATAAGCTTTCCACAGGACAACATTATTTGTTTTCCAGAGCCAAACTAGCCTTGGATAGTGTGCGCACACAATAGGTCTGTGCAGAATCAAATGCATGTCACAAATTATTTTCTTTGACAGCGCTAATTGATTATTATAATTCGTTGTTATCTAAATTGTTAAATTCAACAGTTTACCATATCCTTTTGTTTCTTTGTTGCTCGAGCATAATACAAATAGGAAGAGTTAATTACTGCATGCAACAACAGAGGCGAATTTCATTGTCTTGCTTCACTTTGATTGAAGCTGTGTTGAATCACCACTGTGGATTTTCAGTAATGGTGGAGAAAAGAGGGAAGCAGGAATTCTTTAGCAGTGAAGTTGGCTTTTGGTGGTAGTTAGCATTTGTATTTCCAATAGTATTCTTTCTGCAGATGGACTGTATTGTGCTTGCTCTGCCTATACTAAGTATTACCTAATGGTGCAAACGGAAATCACACATGTCCACTGATCCTTTTGGGAATCAGTGGCTCTCCTTGAGGAACATAGCACAACTTGATGTGAGTGAAAGGATTGCATTTGCTTCTAAAACAACTTATTCCACTAGGTATGAGAACTTGGCTTTCTTCTTCAGTGCTCTGGTGATGTCCAGAGCTGCATCTGCTGGGTAAAAGGAAGCAGTGCTCTTGGTGCAGGAGCTTGAGAGAGATTAAGTGATGGTTTAATTTATGCAAATTCCTAAAGCTCTGATCTACCCTGCTATCTTCTAAGATTTGGGGTAACTTTGCTGTAAAATGTAGGATCTTTTCAGCTGCTCTGAAATGAGCTGACGAAATGGTTCATAGTGATAAGATTTTGGGGGGTTATTTTGCCAGTAGAGGGCTGTGTTAAACTGGGTAAAATAACTCCCACTTGGTCTCACATTTTCAGTGAGTAACAGCTTAAAGCATATGGTTGTTTTCAAGGGCAAAATGAGTAAATAATTGGATTTTTTAGAAGCTGCTGAATGATTAATTATTTAAAATCAGAATCACATCACTTTTACAGTACAACACAGTTCTGTGTCAGTCTAATTAGACTGAATTCTGGTCTTTAAAATACATCATGCCTACCTGTTTATTCTAAACTGTTCAAGGTTGATAGATACAGCCCTAATAAGTCATTAAGCTGACGTGATATACAGCAGCAGCATGTGCTTTTGCTATAATGACACAAATGAGAAAAGAATTGTTTTTCAGAGGTACAATCGCATTTGTTTTTGATGTGGCCTCTAAAGTAGCAGTCATTATTCAGGCTGTAGTGCTGCAGGAGTTGACCTTTGGCAAAATATTTTGTTATCCTCAATCTTTTATACAGGTCTTTTGTGAACTCTGCACAGCTCTCCTTTTGCTGATTGCATTTAAAGTCATTTATTGCACAGTGTTTGCCCTTCTAGCAGATGTTAAAGGATTCCCTGCCTCCCCCTTAAAGGCTACTCCTCTGCAGCATCTAATTATAACCTACACAAAAGATTAACAGATGTTATAATTGTCTTTACTCATTGATTAAATAGTTTCTGCATGATTTGCTCTCTCTTCCCCTCGTTGCTGATTTGTGAGGTCTTTCTGGATGAGTCTCATGCATCTGCAATTTGTTAACAGTGGCTGCCTTCAGTTTTTAGCTTTTTGGGTCTGTGATTCAGTCTGAGCAGGTTATAGAAGTTCTGCACAATGTGACAGAAACGTGTTAAAAATGGGTGTGTGAATACTTGCTTTTTTTCCATGCATTCCTGTTTTTCCTCTTCCTTTTAGCTATTCCATCTGAAATGTATGTAAAAAGCAGGCTAATTTTAATGCACATGAATTGGAGACTGGAGGGGTAAGTGCTGAGATTTGCTTAGCGATAGTTTTGTCCCTATATTTCAGTTGTCACTTGCAGAGGAAATTAGTGGCTGAGGAAACCAGTTTAAGACAACAATTCCAAGTGGGAGCAAATTTTAGTAGGGCTTTCCTAGTAGGACCATTAGCAAACTTTGGGTTTGCTTGGCTTTTTTTCATGTGGTTCTTTTCTCTTTTCACAAAAATAAGGTTACTTGATTGTTGAGCTAAGAATCCTTGATTCTCCTCTTCTCTGTTGTGTTCCCACATTGAGATTAGGGCTCTCGTCTTGGGTGGATCTGCAGTCCTTCTCCTACAGCACAGCAGTGCCAAGCTTAGCAACTGTTGTTTTATGTTCTTATAAATCTTTTAGCATCTTGAACTAGGTCAGGCCAAACAATGTTTCTTTTCAGAGAGGTGAAACATCTAGCACATGTATTTTCACTACTGGGGATTTACTTGTACTTAAATGTCCTTCCCTGTTGTTTGGATTCCATATAACGTTTTCCTTCCATCTTTCATTGAGACAGATGTGAGTTATTGGCAAGTCCGCAAAGATTTCCATGATAGTCTCTGGATGTCCCACAGTTCTACGGAGCTGTGTCTGTCCTAGGGCCTCAGCCCCAAGTGCTCTGCCTTGCTTAGTTCAGAATTAGTGCAAGAAGAAAGCAAAGTCAACAGAGAGAATTTTCTCACATGTTCTCTGACAAAACCTCTGAATGGGTTAAAGAAGAGAAACAGATTAAAGGCTTGAGGCTTGAATTACAGGCTTGGTTATTCAAAAGCCATAAAAAATTGTGCTGTTTCCCCCTGCCCATCCCCCAAATCCTACTCAAACATAAAACTGTTGCCTTGATTCCCAGTCAGAGAAACCACCTCATGTTGAGATTGGGCATACCTTCTCCTATCAAAACCCTTTTTGTATTTTTGGCTACCAAAAATACTTGAGTTCTGTGTGGATGTCTGGGAATATTGTCTCAGTTGATGTAGATTCATGGGTGTGTGGGACATCCTGTGTGATTCTCCTTTGATGCTGTGTGGAACTATATTCTCTTTACAGTGAACACATAAGTAGTGCTGGCTGTGATATTTTGCAGTATAACCTACAGGGCTCTAGGTTTTTATTGGTTTTTAAAGTTGATCTTTTACTTATAATTAATGAGTTTTATTAGCCCGAATAATAATCTTTGCAGTGCACAAAAGCATTTGTCCAGGGATTCAAAACTGCTCTAGAAACAGAGGTACTTTGTTTGTGGGATTAACAAAGAACACTGTATCCTCCTTGTTTTTAAATGACATCTCAGTGCTCCTGAATACTTTCCATTTATGAGCTGGGGGAAGCAGATTATAGATTCATAATGAGAAAATTCCAGGGTGCCAACTGTGCTTGCAAAGTGTATTTTAGTTAGAGACACCTGTCTGCTACCAACTTGTAATATTTCATAGAGGTCACTGGACAGCCAGCTGATGGAAATTACTTTTATTCAATACCAACCTGAGTTTGAAACACTGATGAAAGGCTAAAATCCCAATTACCAATAATTAGGTCTATCCAATCCCCATATTATGCTGGTGGTAGAAGGCCTAGGTGCATGAGAAACACTTCAAAATTACTAAAAGTTCAGCTAAATCATTAATGATTTTTAACATCCGCTAGTAGCTGCTACTGAAAGGAAGTATTAAAGTGAAACCTGGTCTAACATTTTAATAAACAGCCTTCTGTTATGTCTCTGGCTGTTAGCCCTAATGCTTGAGACAAAGATCTTCATCTTTATTTTAAGGTTGCACAAGTAAATGAAAGACGGCACCAAATGAACGGAGGAGACAACAGTAGCACAATCTAACTAATAACTTCCTTCCCTTAAGCTGCAATTCTGTCACGGCATTATTGATTGGGAATACATCACGATGTTCATAGGAAACCATTTCTGTCATTTATATTTACTGATCTTTAATCAAGTGAATTGCTTTTCTTCTCGATTACTGCAAAAAATCTGCCACAAGGAAAAGCTTTAAACAGACATTGATAAGAATTTATTGACTAGATGATAGTTTTCAGCACAGCCCTGAGAAAGGAATGGTTTGTAAGGTACACAGCCATGGGCAGCATGACGGCGCAGAGGCAGGCGCATACCACAAACCCAAGGCAATGTTTTCCTTGCTCTTGGCAGGGAGGTAATCCTTCTGTCTCCCGAGTGAAGCACTAAAATCTCACTTTCATCCAGTGGCTGTTGCCTGTTTTGGAAGCAAGTTATTCTTTGTTTTACTTATTTCTCTCTACCTGAACTCCAGGTTTGGATCCTGTGCATTACAGGGGGATTCTGAGCTTGGGTGCATGGTTCAAGAGCTTATAACTCAGGGGAGCATATCTGAGACACCCCTGCCCCAAGGTATCTAACTTAACCAGCAGCAGTAGGAGGCTAGATCCCCTCAGCTCCTACCATACTCAGCCAAGATGGGGTGGCTCACCCAGAAATGAGGCACAGCAGAGGTTGGGATTTAGAATCATAGAATTCTTTAGGTTGGAAAAGACCTTTAAGATCATAAAGTCCAACTGTTACCCTAACCCTGCCATTCCACCACTAATCCATGTCCCTAAGCACCACATCTGCCTGTCTTCCACTTCCCTGGGGAGCCCGTTCCAATGCTTAAAAACCCATTTGGTGAAGAAATTTTTCCTAATATCCAATCTAAACCTCCCCTGGTGCAACTTGAGGCCATTTCCTCTTGTCCTATCTCTTGTTACCTGGGAGAAGCAACCAACCCCCACCTGGCTCCCACCTCCTTTCAGGTAGTTGTAGGGAGTGATAAGGTCTCCCCTCAGCCTCCTCTTCTCCAGGCTGAACACCCCCAGGTCTCTCAGCTGCTCCCCATCAGCTTTCATCTCCAGACCCCTCACCAGCTTCATTGCTGTCATCTGGACACGCTCTAGCACCAGAATGTTCTCCTTGTAGTGAGGGGCCCAAACCTGAACACATCATTCAAAGTGCGGCCTCACTACTGCGGAGTACAGTGTATCCTTTGACTCAAAGGATCCTCAGCCAAGAAGACAGGAAGGATATGACGGCTTCTTGTGGGTTTAGGACACACCCTTGGGCAAGAAGTCCCATGAAGACCCCACCTGGCTTTCTCCTTTTCTTCCTCTTCCTGCAGTCCCGTTCAGAGGTTCACTTCTCTCTGGTAGCTCCAGGTAACATCACTGTGAACCAGCAGGGAAAACCAAAGGTGAACAGCACTAAAGTCTGCAGCATCCTGCTTAAGACCCCCCCAAACTATTACAGAAAAAAATGGGGCCTGTTCTAAATTTTTTTTAAATGCTGCTTTAATGCTTTCTGGTTTGTCCTGCAGGGAGCTGGGTTTAAATCTGTGGGGGAGTCGGGGATATCTGGCTCGTTGCCTGCGTAGCTGCTTTCAGTTGGTTGGTGGCAGACTCTTCTCTGCCTCTTTATCGGGTTTAATTCTGTCCTATCTGCATTTCTAAGATCAGATTCATTTTGACAGAATAGCCAAGAGGTGAATGAGAACTGAGTGTCTTCTGCTGCATTGTGCAGAGGGTGGAAAAATAATTGTTCCCCTGTTTGGGTGCGTAGCGATGTACACATCTGGTGGATAAAAGTAATGACACAGAGCAGCACTAACAGAAAGTTTCACTGTTAAAGTCTTTGACAAAGAGGAAGTATTCTGTAAATGGTATTTATATATACTATATATTATTACCTTCACAGTATAGCAGAGAAACTAAGACAGGGGAAGTTAGTGAATCAACCTAAACCACCTACTCAAGAGGAGAGATCCAACTCACTATATGGGCAAGCACTTAGGGCTTACCTGAAATGAACCAAGAGCTTCCTTTCTTCCTTACTTATGTCAGAAACTGTTTCTACCCCCTAACCCCCAAATTAACAAACCTTATGCAGAATAATATACTTGAAAAGCTTATATTTAGTCTCAAAACGCACTTTAAAATCCCAGGTGAATCATTTAGAACATGCAAGTGTGTGTATGCTTTTTGCTTCCCCACTAAAAATACTTTTTTTCAGCTGAACTTCAACCTAAACAGTGATATTTAATAACTTTGGTTATTCCAAGACTGGAGATGCATAAATTATAATCTTAAAAGCTTTATCTAAGCCTGTGTGGCATTACTTGCAAGAAATAATCTGGGGGGTGGAAAAAAATCCCATCTGAGGCATTAACATAAATTCTATAAGAATTCTGGGAGAATAATCCTGTGCCAAACTAACTGTTGCTACTGCACGCAAAGATCTCTTTCAGATTTTAGTGAATGACGAACTTCTGAAATGTCAGTAGGTTTTTTTTTTCTTTTGCGCTACTTTTGGTAGTTTAATGATTTTTACTTTGCATTCTGAACAGACAAATGATTGAGAGAGAGAGAGACTAGAAAATTTTAATGGTATGCCTCCTCTCTTTCTAATATTTTCTGGATAGTACTGTATCTGTAATCCCAGTGTGTTGGATTATTATCTGTGATGGCAGACTATATGTTCCCTCCCATTTCACTTGATAGAACTGAGTGCAGATGAGTTAAAGACTGGTAGAATGACATGAAACATAGGAGAGTTATGAACCTTCTAAGTAGGAAATTCATGAATGTTTTTTAATTTACATTTTTATTAAGTTTCTGGCAGATGGAAAAATTAGAAATCTGTGTGTGACAGCCAGTCTTCGCACTGAGAAACTGGAGTAAGCGCTGCCAGCAGCTGACTGCATGGGGTGAAGGATGGAGTGGGGTTTTTTTGATATATTTTCTTCCTCCCCCTCCCCACCCACCCCAAAAAAGCAAAAGCCTTTCACTCTAATTGTTTCTAATGTGGATCAGCCACTGCAATGTATAAAGAGAAGCTCTGAGAAGAAAGGGAGACGAGGCTCTTTTCTTCCCCGCCAGGGTCTTCAGACAACTCATTCCTGGCAGCATCCTCACTCCCAGTGTATTTTATTGTACTTCACCCTGCCTTATTTTTTTATATGACAAGTGTTCCTTTGATTCTCTGGGAATCAATCTGTATTGGATTTCACTTTAGGTAATTTCTTCGGATACTCAGCATCATTTCCCTCTCTTTATATCTTTTCAGCCTATTGTCAATAACTGAATCAATTCCTCACTGTCTTCTAGTGTTAGTATATGTCCCTCAAACTTGCCTAAATGGTAATTCCTTCCCATTTTAGTCTCTTTTTTTGTCATTGTTTGAAACTACTATGAAGGGACTTGTTAATAGTTCCCACCGAGTCAATACTTCAATTGTCTTTGTTGCTATTGTCTGAATACCATCAAGTTTGTATCCTTTTGGCCCAGAACTGAATTCAGCATTTGAGATGAGTTCACTCTAGAACTGCAGAGAAAAGAGGTGAAGGGCTGTTCGGTACGCCAGCACTGTTCAGTGTTCTGTCACTGTCTAAGGAAATATGGATGAGGATAGAACTTCTTTCATTTTTAATGTTTTCAGAATAGTTTCCTTGGCCATAAACTGAAGATGGAGTTTAATCAATGTGTAGCTGTTCCTTTTAATTTTGCTGTCTTGCTACCCCACAGTCCTACATGCTCTGTTGTGCAAGAATAAAGTGAATTTGAATTGGCTGGGGAAATCTCTATGGAGTTTTTCTTTATGTATGCTCATTGATGTATATGGAATACATCCCATAACAAAACTGGAGGTGGTAGAGAAGAGTTGTACCCTGTTGCCTTTCTGTTGTGAGCATGAGGAGAGATGTCACTGAAGTGTCTTTGGGAATGCTGGAGCTGAATTCCTTTGGGTCTGATCCTCGGATGATGTTAGGTCAGCTGAAATTAGAGTAGACTTCTAACTTCTGCAAAGGCTGAACAGCTGGGGAGCCAGCTGAAGGAGTTTAGTGCCCACCCTGACGGGAGCTAAGTTAGTTCTGACACCTCCAAATTCAGCTCCAGTACTGCATCTCTTTCATCTGTCTTGTCTGTAGCAGCGAACAGAGGTGACTGCAGAGTCCAAGGAGCTGCGGCTGTGGTTACAGCTGGCCTAACCGTACAGAGTTACAGGACTCGGTGAAGATATTTGCACAGCAAAATGAGTCATAAGTGCAGAATTTTTCTCATAAATTATGCATGGTGTCCTGTGTGGGAAGGACCTGGAGCTGCTCAGCCTAAGGTGGCTGCATGTTCTTGCTTCATTCCCCTGCTACAGTCCATTCTTTCAAACCAGGGGCTCAGTTCTGGCTTGGCTGGCACTGGAAGAGATCAGCGCTGTCTCTCCCCTCTTGTTCTTCCCCACGGTGGACTTCAGTCATGGTGGGGGGTGGAGGGACTGTTTTCAGATCATGTAGATGGGACAAGTTGAGCCCTTTCTCAGTTACCCTCTTTCTGGATCGTGAGGGGATCACTGGACCTTATCCTCCCTTATTTTTCATATGATAGCTAAGGGATTACAAGCTTGATTCGGCTTCTTTTCTGGGCTGTTATTGTATTAATACCTTCATTATAAAGTTATTGCCTGTAATGTAAGGATAGGCCCTGGTCCACAGGGAGTGCCTGTGCAGCAAGGTGAATGTGAGACACCATGTTACAACCCACAAAGCCCCAGATTCATTAGAAACAAATTCTGTAGTCTAGACACTGAGATATTCCCTCTGATGCAAGTGACTTTGGTTATCTGAGGAGGATGTGCAGAGCTGGGTGCTGAGGATGTTCCTTGTAACTGAGGAAATTTTTTTACAATACTTGTTTTTATATTGAGAGTTTTCCTTTGAGCCATGTGAACATTTTGAAGTGTTACTGAGTGCTCTGTGGAGTAAAATCACATGTCTGAATGCTATTACTAAGTTAAGATGATTTTTAATAATTCCTCATGTCCATGAGCTGCAATACCTCAGTAAATAAATGATCTTTCATTCCTTTCATCTCTGCTGCCAGAGAGGACTAAACCAAGTAGCATTTGTTTGGGACACCTCATCTCTGCTTTCCTTCACCAAAATGTACTGTTAGAAAATGTTTGTAGCAAAATACTTTATTGTGAACAAACTGCAAAATGAGTGAATGAGAAACAGGAGAGGTGATAATGACAAAAAGCTCCTAAGTATATTCAGTCTCTGGTGCCCGATGGGCTTGTGCTTGGGTCACGGAGCCATCCCGTGGCTGTTGCAACCACCATCCCTTTTAGTGGTGCAGGTGGAAGGGGTGGAGCATGCAAAAAGAACTGATGATTTTTAGTGGTCCCTCTGGACTATGATTAGGACAGATGGGCAGGCCGAAGAGATGATGACTGAAATGCATCTGTCTCAAAAAAGGGATCTTTAGGCAAGTTTCATCCTAGTTCTAGTTTCAGAAATTGAGTTGGTAATCTACCATTGCTTCCAGCACAACCCCCCATACAGGTCTTACATGTAGGTTTGGAATTCTTGGGCATTCTTGAGTAGTGCCTTGATTTACACCCGTGAAAGGATGATGAGAAGGAAACACAAATCAAACTGAGCAATATGTAGGAAACTTGACTGAGTATTTTAAATTCTTCCCTCCAGTTAGTTGTCTGTTGGATTGATTCAGATGTTGATTTTAATTGCATGCATTTTTCTGAACATTGCAACATATTAGATGAACATGCATGAATTTGGTACGTTATCTTTCTTGGTTTCCTAAACCAGATGCCACTTGCTCTGATGAAAATTTGTAATTTGACGTTTGAAACCTACTGAAATTCCTGTTTGGCTCCCCGCTGCCAGCCAGCCATTTTACTGTGAGAAACAACTAGCTCTGATAACTATGTACTAGATTACAGAAGTAGCATCTAGCATTTCATATGTAGCAGCCTTAAGCCAGAAAATGCCAGAGGCATCTTTATTGGGATGTAAATGGGACATTTGTTTTTGAACCTCAAAATCTCCACATAACCCTTTAGATGTGTGAATAGTAGCAGTTTCCCAAGTGAAACTTCCTCAGGTCCTGGAGTTCAGCTTCTCCGGGTGCCTGGAACTGCCTGTTCCTGACCTAAACTGAACTGTGGTTCTCAAGGGTTCTTAACACACGAATGTGTGTTGAAGCCCCTGAGATAGTTGATGCTGTAGCTGTGTTCAGACCAGGCCTTTTGCAGATTAACAGCCTAGATTGTGAAACTTTGCTGGAGGAGGCTCAATGATTAAGGGAATCTGTTTTTACCATATAATAACCTATATAATATAATTTATAACAGTATATAGTAATAAGTAATATATAATAATAAGTGGTTAGAAAATCACTTAAGAAATGGGAGCTTTGGATCTAATGTTTTCTTGAGCCTGAATAGCCTCAGTTTTGCTTGGATATCCTTTTCTTGGCTGCAGGTCTTACAACATTCAGGAAGGTTTGGTTTCAGTGCAGAAACTCAGGATGCACAAACACCATTGTCATAATCTATTTTCTTATCGATGATAAGTGTAATATATCCTTTTATTCTGTGCTGATCAGTTGCTACCCTGACAACAGATTCATGCCTTCTGTCTGCTTATCTTTCATCATTTTTGTCTCAATAATTTTATTGCATGATATGAATGCTTCATATGTCCCATAAAAGCAAACAGGGGAGGGTAATCCTTTGACCTTTCCAGCATTCTTTGGTGTAATTTATTGGCGATTCTTCTCCTCCCTGCGGCATGGCCCTGGAACCCCATGATAAAAATGGACAGCCAATCCAAACAGAAAACACTGAAAAGGTTAAAGCTTTGATTATGTTAGTCTATAAATGTTCATAGTCCTTTTTTTTTTTTTTTTTTTTTTTTTTTTGGCCAGAAAGAAAATGAGAGCTGAAAATGGCAATGGATGAATCATGCTTATTACAGAATATGGAAATGATATTGGTTCAACCTGTTCTTGTTAATGCTGAAAGAACATAATCTTGTGCCCTCTCATTTTATGTCACTGCAACCCACCTTATCCTCTTAAATGGATGCATGCATCCATTTAATTAACCTGGTGAGATACTGAGATATAAATCTTTTAAATGTTTCTCATGCAATTCATCTTGACAGCTGTCGTACTAATAACATCTTTAATGCCATATTCTTTATTTTCTGATTTATTGAAATTCCTGGTATTATTTTGAGCACCCTGATAGGTTTGCTAGATTTAAGCCCTTAAGATTAACTTGTTTAAATCCTAGAAGCAATGCTATAGAAAGCTTTACTGGTTGTTTAGTTTGCTGACTAAATGGAAGATTATCTTGCAAGAAGAAAGCATAAATGTATATTGAAATCTATGGTTCAAACAGGGTGGAATTTAGTAGCTGAGATGCTTTATTTTAAACGCTGTGTTTCGACAACTTTGTACTAAGAGTCTGTTCTTTGCTGGCAAGCGATCACCAGTCAAAAATTGCATGAGATCATCCTATGTGCTCTACAGATTCCCTTTCAAGGGATGGGGTAAGGGCAGGAGAGATCCACAGCATTTGGCTCTCAAATTAGTCAACTTTCAGTTTCTTTGTAGACTGCCATGTGTCAGTGTCATCACACTTAATTGAAATCACAACGAAGACACGGAACTTTCTCATCTAGCTCCAGCCCTTCCCATGCTTCCTTGGGGCTACTTTATCATGGCCTTGTGGATGACCACTGGACGGTTTTCAAACAGATTTAGAGGACTAGCGGATTAGGGAGTGTTTTGGATCACAAAATAACTTGCGGGGCATGGCTGGCTCTGTGCGCTGCATGTACAGTTCCCCAATATGCTTTGGAACAGTTTTAGTGATTGTAAGAAATTCGGGGTATATCAAAATGAATTATCGCACAGGAAAACAAAAAAGAGGACGAGGAAAGTCTCTTCTTCCACCTAGATATCTTCTGACTGATTTGAAATGTCTTATTTCAATATAATTTTCTAAAGCCAATCAGAATATCTAGATATGTAGGCTGAATGGTGCAGCAGTGCTGTGTTTGCTGTCTTGTAATTCCCATAGTATTCTACTTATCTAAGCATTTTAGGTTCCTGCATTGGAATTTTTCTAATTTAATTAACTCATTAATGCTGGCACATGGCACATTCTCCATCCCTCTCTGCAAAAATGTGGCTTGCTTATCTAAATAGCAACCTAATCCAGTGGGTGCGTACAATGCATACATTAGCACTAACAAACTGCTGACCAGTCTAAGCAAATACCTGGGAGTATTGGGCATTAGGCAGGCAGGCCCTGCTTACAGCATTGCTGTGAAATACGCTGTGGGTGAGACAAAAACGTTTAGCTAAGTTTCAGGTTGCATAAAGGCAGGTGTTGCTGCAGTTTTCTATTTCCCAAGTGTTGAAGTTTGAAACATCAGCTCAAAAGAGAATTTTGGAATTATTTTTCCACTTTATCACTTAGTCTTGACCAGGCTAAATACCATGATGGGGAGAGATAGGGGTGTGGCAATGAAACAATTTTCATGGTTCACTTTTAACCACTAAGCAGAATTTTCTCATCTTTTGTGAAGGTGGGGTTTTCTGCTGTTACTGCTCTGATGGTTTGAACACTCTACCATGTTAAAAAAACAAGGGAAATACTCAGATAGCTTGGTACAAGCCTAGCATTTTTGACTGGCCTAGGCCTCAGAAGATAAATGTAGTGATTTTTATAGAACTGAGCAATCTTTGATCTGTTGAATATGCATCAAATCCATAATTCTGGTATATTTTTTTTCTTCCAAATGTGAAAAGGCTCAGGCAAAGTGTACCGTACTTATTTCTACTCCTTTTCCTACAAATCCCCCCAAAAAAGCAAGTGTACGCACATTGGTGTTAGCACCAGAGTCAGCAAAAGAAATGCAGCCAGACAATGACAGATTCAATTCAATACAATTAGGTTCTCAGGAAACTGAATCACTCCAGAGATTGGTAATGAGGTATAAAAACTTTCACCTTTAGGTCACCTGTTCATTCTAACTAACATTTGTATTGATGACAGTTTTTACTTTCTCATAGCTGCTTCCTGACCTATGCTAGTGATGATATTTTCCTTCTCCGCTCATCTCTGAGGGATAACACCAGTTCTGGTTCTTCCCTTTCAGCCTTGAAGTGTGGCTGTCGAACAAGCAGGACTATCGGAGTAGAAAAAAAGTGCTTAAAAGTGATCACTGTATAACTTTGGCCTCATTCTGTTACCCAGCAGTTTAATGTCCTCATCACAAACCCTGTCCTCTCGTTAACACCTCAGAAAAAGGAGCAGACTGCTGAGAGGGAATACCTTCCTGCCCTAGGGGTGTTCCACCTTCTGGCAGAGTTAAGGCATGCAAAACAGGGGCTGGGGAGGCTGCATTATATCTATTCTGAATTTAAACAATGTTTAGTTTGCAGAGCTGTCATTTTTGTCATGTGTCATAACTGCTAAAATTATACTGATTTGTAAGAGACGGGAAAATAAATACAGTCCATTTCCAGTTACCAAAGAGATATACTGTGCACTATTTCCCAGCTGGCATACGTTGGCATAGCTCTGTTGAAATGTAACTGCAGTTTAAAACTGTCTGAAAATATCTTGGATGCTTATCTAAGGAATATAATGTTATACATTTTCATCAGCTAAAGCAATATACATCAATCATCCTTTGTTACTACTAGAAATGAAGAAGGTATTATAATCCAAGAGATTTCTTGCATAGATTTTAGAGAGTGCTTTTCTATGTTAATCACACTGTTCCTCCGGGGCATAGTTTTAAAGCCATCTCCTGAAGTAATGAACATTCTTGTATTGAGTACTAAAAATACTGCACTTTAGGATATATAATCAAGCTGATGCCTCTGGCTTGCTGGCTTTATGAACAGTGAGGGTATACCGTATTGAAGCAAGATCCCACTTAGGTCTTCCCCTGAGAGTTTTTTCTGTATCCATACAAAACCTTCTTCCCTGAGCTCAATGCAAATCTGAGAAGACGGTAGGCAAACATCTGGGACCTGCATTCTCTTGGACTGATCCCTGTACACTTCTTGAGGATACAGGCTTAATCGCCGAGTGCCTCTAACTTCAGTGCCTTCCCCAATATGCTCAGCACAGATGAAGTCTATAGTCCCTTAGAGAAGAGTCCTACAGTGGAAAAATTTCCTGCAGCAGAGAGAACTGTAAGATGTGCCCCCAAAGATCTGGCAATGTATGTATGTGAGTGCAGTATCAGTGAAGACACCATAAATCAGAAGTGACTTTGCAATAGTTCACAGTTCAGCCGAGCTCACTGGGATGGTCAAGGTCTGAATGCTGACCACTGGGGTGTCTGCTGTAAAGATATCGACAAGCAAATTGGTCAGGGAAGGCGGATAAATTTCTACAGTCTGTTCTCTTGGTAACACAAAAATGGCATTTCTGATAATTGGGAAAACTGATTCTCAGTGCTTTTGCATTTCAGGACTGTTCCATCCAGACAACCATTCTCCTCTGCTGAGCTTCCCAGGGGATGTGTTACTTCCATTTTGAATTGTTGTTAGTCTTTTGGTTGGTCTCAGAGGAAGTGAGATTTACCTGGGAGAGTCGCTTTTTCCCTGTGACAAGCAGTATGATGCACAAAAATGGCCATTTCGAGATAGAAGCTTGTTCTGGTTTTAAGTACTTCACTCTGATCAGTTTTCTTTAAAGGCCTCCTGAGTTGGGTACTTTGAGGCACCAGCATATGTTGGTACAGGCAATTGTATTATCGTGTCTGATAATTACTTTAAGTGGGTTCAGCCTTAGGTTGTTAACTCTTCAGGAGAGATTTGTGATAGCCTGCTAATGGTAATGTGCCCAGAGATTTGAGCTTCCATAGTGTGGGGGGGAAGGAGTGGAGTCTGCAGGTCTGGGGCTGCTTCACCATGACATGACTAGGTCCGTGTGCTGTGCTAGGTAGGGCTACAGTAAATCCCCTCCTTGAAGTGCCCAAGGCAGCATAGCATATAAGCTATAGGAATAATTAATAATAATCCTTTCTCCTTTTACTTATAAACTAGGATTTGGGGTGGTTCTGCCAAATACCCGCAGACAGAAACTTCAGGCACTTATTCATATTAAATACTTGACCTTCTACGGGGATATGTAGCTATCATTTGCTCACTCCTAAGTGGGTCTGTGCTCACTGATCAACGAGGACTCCCTTGGTGGAAGTCATGCTCTTCAGGCATGATGAATGCACAGAAGAATGATTTAAAGATTACATCAGGTCTTTCTTTTGCTAATTTCTGGCATAATCACAAGAACAGTGTGTTACATTGCCTCTGTGTTTGTTCAAATCTATTGTGGTATTTCTTTTGAGACATGATAGCTAATCGGGAAACAATGGTAATTATGTGATAGCACACCACTGAGATTCCTCATTAGCTGAATTAAATAGTGTGTGTAGCTTTAGGATTGGTACTGCAGAACGGAAGCAAGGGCTTGCAGGTAAACCTGGAAAAAAACCACAAGGAAAGAATGTTCACAGTGCAATAACTGACATTTCCTTACCATTATGTGTACATTTTCTCATTGCATGTGTTCTTTTGATAAACATGTATAAAGACTAATTTTTATCCATTTTGGAGAAAATGGCCTGAATTCTGATCTTGTTTAAGTGTAAACCAGAAGTACAAAACAAGCGTAGGAGACGTGAGGTGCTGTTCTATAGAAGGCTGAATTTACCTCTGTATGGCTTGATAGCTGGACCAATTACAGTTTCCCCATGGGAAGTGTTTTACAAGAGCAGTCCCAGTTGCGATGTCCACGTTATACCAATCTGCGTGCCTCTGGGAGCCCTTGGAATTCCAGCTGGCTTTGGCAGCTTAGCCTGGGGCATCCTGCTCTGCTTGCAGGCAGCCTGTGCTTGGCCCACGTTCAGACTCCGATGTGCCCTCATGGCAGAGCATTCAGGGACATCTTGAGGAAAGAGTTGCCGTGATTTTATCTGCTTGCTATCACACAGTGACAGATGGGATCGCTCACAGGTGCATGAGAAGTCAAGTCTATCACAGGCATGCAAATACATCTGGAGGACATGTGCAAGGCTTCTTTTGGGAATGCCAGCTGCATTACCCTACAGCCAAGCCCAGTGCTATTCGTGCATCACCTGGCTGTTTGTGACTGAAGGTGCTGCTCACAATAAGGAAAAGGGATCAGAAGCAGACAGATTTGTCTCTTAGTCTTGTTTTTCAGTCAAATGCAATTAATTTCTCTGGGCTTAGCATTAAATAGCGCTGTGTGAATATCTCAACCTTACTAGAATTATGGTTTTAAATAGGCTTCCACATCAAATCTTGACTAAAAAAACATCGACAAATTCTTGTAGTGAAAGCTCTTTGTCCATAATGGGAGTTAGCCCAGATCGAGAGATCAGATGTTGCCCTCTGATACCGTAAATGCAGTCACTGTGAGATACAGGAGAAAATTCCTGTATTTCATTCTGTATTTATGAGCCTATCTGCATGTCTTAATTTAGACTAGACTCTGATTTCTGGTTTTATTCTACTACTTTCTGTAAATCCTGAATATATTCACTAGCTTTGCCCAATCACACACAATAAATATTACTTCAAAATATAAGCTAAAACTTTCAAACACGTATATAATCAGGAACATCTAGGAAAAGAGAGAACTGGTAGTTGTTACTTGTAAGCTATGGCTTGGTTTTAGTAGAAACCATCAGCCAGGAATAACTAAACCCCACAAAACTGGGAAGACTAATTCCCTCTGAGAGCGCTTTATGAGGTGAAGTTCCCCAGCCTTTTGTACAGGCAATGGGGTGCTCTGATTATCACAGCAGAATCTTTGACCTTAAAAATGTAAGGAAAGTGCTGAGGGCATTCGTCTCTCATTAAGGATAATGGGAGTTGAAAGCTATTAGAACTCGTCAGGATTAGGTCCAAAATTTGTACATCCTAGTAGCAGCACAGATGTGCCAACAAGCAGGGCTTACTGAGGAGTGCAATTAATGTGAAGCGAACTGTTTCCCTCCCTGGCTCCAGGTAGTTCGTGGGCTCTGCAAATCCAGCTCCCTGCCCAGTTCAAAAGAGACTATGAAGGCATGGGGTGTATTGATAAAGACAGTAGTAGCAGATTTTTTTTTCTTTGAGAGGTGACCCAAACATATTGGTAATATTTCTGTCTGGAGAGTTTAGCTTTTTTGGCACAGAAAATTTGTTTCTGGAACACAGCCTACTGTAGACACAAACTCATTAGCTGCTGGGTTATTACAAAGTTAATGATGAAAGACAGAAACTGTTAAGTAGGATATTGAAATGTGCATTTATTTTTTTTTTTTTTTTTGCAGTGATTCTGGAAACAGTCTGACATTTCTGGTTGATCAAAAGGAAAACAAATGACCTCAACTATGGAGAGAAAGAGACAGCTACAGAAAAGGGAATTTGGGAAAAGACTTTCTCTGGACAGCAGTCTTGTGGTAAGAATGACTATTTACTTAATTTACTGAATATATCTTCTGTCACAAAAACATAGTTGTTAAGAGACAACACTCATAATGATGTACGTTTTAAAGGAGTTTATCAATTCATCACTGTATCATAGCCTTTTGTGATTTTTAAGATTCTCCAGAGCAAAAGTGGAGAAGGAATTTTACAGCATCCTTAATAGAAGCATGCTATCATATAGAAGTGTGTCCCTGAATTCAGTGGGTTTACACGAGGAAGGAATCTAGGCAAATACACCAAACTTGTAATTAAAATCCTACTCTGCCTCTGTGGGATCACTCTGTATTGCTTTATACTTAAGTGTATGACAGCTGTAGGTAGCGGAGGTCATCTAATCAGCAATTCTTGGTTTACTATTGAGGATACTAGGAAAAATCTGTTCACCATAGTGAAAGTATAAACTACTGTGATATCACCTGAAAGAGAAATGTAAATGCCACATGCTGTAAAAATAATTGGTTTTGCTATACATAGGATTTGAATTCACTGAGGTTGTATTCTAGATTTATTTTTAGTTAATGTTTTCAAATGATGACTGAGATTAACAAGGAGTTTATAATAGCTGTATGATGGATGCATGACCTGAAAATGCTCACAGATGTTGAACAGTTGTCTAAAGATAAACATGCCAATGTCAAGTACTCAGCATGATGGTATAACAAATACTGAAACAAGCAAAGCTGAGAGAACCAAGGAAGCCCATGGCATCTCTTCGACGTTCACAGATGTTCTCTTCTGAGGAAGAAGTTTGTTCCTGGGTGTTGGTAATATAGAGCTGTGCTGGAAGCAGGTGGAGTTGACACTGGTAGCTGCAAGGGCTGGGTTCAGGTTCTAGGGGTCACTAATGAACACTGGTTTAACTCCTCACATGAAAGTCACAAATATTAAACTTCGCCCAATTAACTGTACTTCACTCATAAGTAACAAGTGAGATAATTAATGAAACAGTTCTTGATTAACAGGAGGAAAGGACAGCAGCAAGGTAACAGGACATTAGAGAATAAGCAAACACTCCATTCCCAGAATGTACCAATGGTCATCTGAAGTCCTCATTTCTGACTTCTTGAGCAGATATTTCTCATCTCCGGTAATATCTCCTTACACACAGATAGTGACTGTGGGACCCCAGAGCCCTGTTGCCTGCTACTCTGGGTAGCAAGGCCTCATCCACAGCTGTGCAAACCCCATTGCGTGAGCTGGCCAGAGCCCGCTCTGGCCAACTACTCCTGTCTCACCCACACTGCAGCTTGCTGTTGAGATTTTCTCCACCAAAAAGGCTACAAAGACCTCTTGGAGAGTAGAAACTCTCTTATGCCATCTCTTTGGTCTGACTTATGTATCCCCATGCTGTAATGTGTTGCCCTAATTTGTGGTGACTGTTTCTCAGGCAAATTTAAGATGATTAGTCTACCTTGAATTTTACACGTTATTACAGCTATGTAATTTCCTTCATCTTATGCTGTACTTGTGTTTTGGGGTTATTTCAAAGTCCAGAATATGGACTGAGCAAGTTTCTTTCTATCCACTGATGCCTTTCATTCATCTCTTGTGCTCTTTAGCAGGGGTCAGCAGAGCAGTGTCCCTCCCCCCCGCAAATTTCTGCTGCTCTGCAGGCCTTTGAAGACTCTGCTCTTCTCCCTTAGGCCTTAGCTAGCCGGTCTGCCCTTCTTAGATAGTGTCAGTTGGCCAGTGAAGAAATGTGCAGAGTGTGTTTCAAGAGGTCCATCCTTTTTCTTAGCTTTGAAATGGCACTGTTTCTTATGATAATGAATCACATCCCTTTATTTTGAAAAATAAGAATAGTCTGAGAGAAATAAGTCGTGAAGAGTAGGGAGTTCTTCCCCCAGACTTGGAGCTGATCTTGGGACCATAATGTTTAAGCTCCCTCCTGTTCAGGCCTCGCAGCTCAGTGCTCTGATGGTGAGGAGTAGCTGTTTTGAGATTGTTCAGCCTGCAACAAAACCTGCCTTCTCAGCTTGCACGCACTCAGCAGGCCACGTCATGCTCCCAGCGCTATTAAAACTTTCAATTGTCTTCTAGCTTATGGGCAGAGAAGGCAGGTTTACTATGAACTCACAATTTTATCCAATACACTCAGAGCCAAGCAAAATCTGGCAGGTTTTGTATGCTCAGAAGTGTGTTTATTCCCAGGGCTAACCTCTTGTTAGTTCTAGGCATTCACACCCCCGACACAGACTCCAGCCTAAATCCTGCAGCTAAAATGTACTGCTGTGATCCAAACAATTGGCCACGAACTATCAATATTTATCTGGAGAAAAGAACACTCAAAGCAACTGTGTACTGAAAGCTAAAAGAAATGCTAGCAATTATGAATTTTGCACAAAGATATTGCTTAGTATGGCAAACCAGTACTATTTTTCCCTAAATGTTTTCACTGATGTAGTAGATTAGATTCAGCCTTCACTTAATGCATTAAGATAGAAATTTTCTTTTCCCTGAGGTGACATGGTCTGCTGTGTGGACGGGAACAAGGTATTTCGGGCTTCCAGTCCCACCTACTGCCAGTTTGGACTTAATTTGTAGCCAAGATAGTGCACTATGCTTGATTCTTACCCTTACCTATCAGTAAGGGGGGAGCAGAGACACATTTGCCAATGTCATATGGAATATTGTGCATGTAACACCATCACAAGTGCTTTGTATAATAATCAGCGCTACCTGTGTAGTAAAATGCCCATAAGGACTTAATTAGAGGAGAAACAGAAGCTGTGGCTGTATGAGAAGGTGATGCTTTCTCCCTGCTCTTCAGCAAGTGGTAAGTAGGGTGGGAGATGGCGCATAGCTGAAAAAGTCTTCAGGCACTGGCTTGAGGTCAATGAATTTATGCCAATATGTGCCAGCTGAGGATCTGTGGCTGATTAACCCATATTGGTGTGAAAGTGTTGAAGGAAACATGTGAGGGAAAGAATTATTGCAGTATTTCAATATTTTGAACATATAAACCCATCATACTGTCACCTGGTTTTAAAACAATGTCTCCTGCTATACATGGCATTTACAGGTTATGCTTGCCTGCAGAGTTTCTTAGTGCATATATCTGTTTTCAGCACTTGTATGTTACAGGTCAGTGTCTATCGAACCTTCATACTAAGTAGAATATGTATAACTAGATTAGAGAGTGTCATCCATACATTTAATTAGAAACATGTGAGCACTGTTCATTGTTTACTGCCAGCTATTTCATTACAAATTAGGAGTGACACTTTGAGATTTGAGTGCCTTCAGCAGCCTGTTAGTAGATCACACCAGATGCCCTGTGACTCTGAAATACAACCGGGCAAAATAAAGCACTTTGTGTTCCTCTCCTTTTCCCCAAATTCCTATTCTATCCTACCTTCTCTTAATTGTTGCCTTCATATTTTGTGTATGTCTTCGTTACCCTTGTATCCACTCTGTTACCAAATTCCATCTGAGCACTGTGTTTTAGTCCAGTCCCCTGCCTGCACAAATCCTTACATGTCTCTTGTATCTCTTCCCAAAGGTTTTGTGTTTGACCTCTTAGGCATTCAGGGCTGGACACTGCTTGGAAAATCTGGCCCTGATTTTCTCAAAACCATCTTCTTGTTTGGTGGAGTCTTCCAGCATTATCGTATCTCAGAAAGAATTCTGATTTCTGTGTGTTTAAAGGAAACTTGTTTCTAGTCTTGTACTCTGGACTGTGAGATACAAATAGGCGTTTCTGATAACATTCCTCACCCTGCCTGGCTGTGCTGCTTTTCCCATCTGCATCAGATTGTAATCTTCTTCTGGAATGTTTTTTCCATGATTTAATCTACAAGTATTGCATAGTGATGTTTAAAACAAAAAATTCCCTCTTCCTCCCTCATCTCTTAGACTCTGAATATATAGGCTATGGTGGTATTTGATGGAAGGGTGAGAAAAGGAAAGAGTTGTTGCTGGAAAAAAAAAAGACATGGCTTCAAACTCCCTAGAATATAGATCCAGGCCTTCAAAATATGAACATAAATTTCATCAGAGTGTTTTGTATTCAGGCCTATCCCATCAAAGAATGAGTTTCAGGCTTCACTTGAGGACGATCCATTTCAGAAACATCCTTCAAACAACAAGCCACTGAGAAATTTCATAGACATTAAAACACTTCCTTACACCGCAGGCACAGTAACTACTTTTTTATCACATTGGGTAAAGGAGAAGAGTTTCAGTGTAGTTGCATGTACTACTCTACCCCTTTCCAGCTGTTGTCTTGGGGGAATAAGCTTTACAATGAGGGGAAATAAACCTTTTTAAAATTAAAAAATATAAATGCACAAATATGTTCATAGACTGTCCTTCATAGGACATACATTTATAGTGAGTGATTATGGGCCTCATGAATAATTGAATTAATGCTTTACTGGAAGTTAGCAGTTGGAAGCCATATATTTTAACAAGATTCAGAGTCCTACCACTGTTCAGAAATGCCAGAAAATGCAACAGAGGAATCAATACAATTGCTGTTCAGGTCAAAGGGGAGTCTTGCTGTTCGCTTCTAATGAAATTAGATCCATATCAGCTTTTAGTCATGATATCATGGGTATTATTCTAAAAAATCTGTAGTATAGCTGTTATTGCTCTGTAGGTTTCCAATATTGGCAACAGGTTGGAGATTTTTTTATACACCCAAACACTCATTTACATTTGCAGACAAATCAGGTAAGCCTGCAGCGACAATAATGTTTTATAGCTTTATATTCAGGTGAAACAATTACGAAATATTGACTTTGTAACGGTTCTTACAGGCAATCCTATAAGATCAGTTAAATAAAATATCTTTGTAATTTCTGCCTGTTTTTTTTTTTTAAAAGTACCACCCAAGAATGATATACTTTTTAGTTTTAATATAATTTTATACTACCTTATTGTTTTGTCTGTTGTACAAGTGATGCTACTGTATTTTGGTTTTATAAAGTTTTCTTCTGCAAAATGGTTATAATCAAAACACCATAACTCTGAAAATCAAACTGGTTTGAGGTAGGAGGACTAAAGAAGATCCCTGATTCTTTTTTAGTTCTAAACAACAGGTCTCTGTCCCATCATATTATTATGACATAAGTAAATATATTTTATACTATAGATGGGTATAAGATGCAAGAGAGACAGCAATTGGAGAACAAGGTGAAACTCTGTCCTTCTGGATTGCTGTATAAGAAATTGAGAACAAAGCTATTGCTGTTATTACTGCAGAACTTCTGTTTAGAATGAAAATAAGCTGCAAAATTCATAATGTTGATGGAATATATTTATTTATGATACATTGCTTAGATGTCACATAGCTCCATGTCAGATTGTTTTCTGTTTAGACTGGCATATATGGCCATTAAGAGAAACAGATCTTTCTGAAGAACATTCTGCCTTATGTGGCTTAAATCCTTAAATCCTGTAGGTTTTGTTAAGAACAGCATTACAAAGTGAAATAGTGTAAAAATTTCATGACTTTAAATTTTTCGTGGATATCTTTTTCATGTTAAATCTTTCATTTCAGCCTATGCAGTTGAAAATAACTAGTGAACAAAACTAGGTAAAAACAGGATAGAAAGGGATTTTTCTGTATTCTTTTTTCACTTCAGACTGAAATATATGAAGAAAATCAATATGAAAACACATAGAAAAGTGAAAATCATGCTTTAATTTTATTAAAGCAGATATTTCCTTAGTGCGGGTACAATGAAGACTTTTTTTTATGTGATGAGGTTTCTTTGATAATATTTGCTCTTTATTATTTGGTATGTGGGGGAGGCAGCTTAGACAGGGAATGCTATTAAAAAGCTAATGAAAGGATTGGTTGTATTTCAGGTTTTCCCT
>NW_009260274.1:130451-162217 GCF_000687185.1 Egretta garzetta | reverse complement strand
TACAGAAGTTGTTCAACAAAAAGAAAAATGGAAAAAAAACCCCAAACCCTAAACAGACCCAAAGCCAAGCTTTTAAGTAAGTTGTGTGGGATGAGGAGTGTTAGAACGTATCCTGGCCACCAGGGCCACATTGGCTATTCTATTCACTGGGGTGCTCTTTGAACGTAATAAAAGCCCTATCCTTTGCCTGATCCAAACTGTCCAGTTGTCTCCCAGACCCTTTTGATCAGGAAAAAGTCAATGTTTCAAGCTGTGCTCTTTATTTGTGTGGATAATTCCCAGCCTGACTACACACGTGCTTGGCCCTTACAGCTGTGGTGGCATTTAGCTGGGGAGATTTGAGAACAGAATATCTTTTTGAAGCAGCCAGCGTTTATCAAAGTAAAAGTTTTTTTGTTTTATTTAAAATGAGGCTTTTACTTCTGAAAGCAAGCTGCAGTAAAATGCTCCTCCGGTGGCTCATGAACTGTGCCCCGCCGCTTTCATTCTGGTCACACGCTCCTGTGGGGCCCTGCAGGATTAGCTTTAATGACACCACTTTGTTGTAATAAGGGTCGCAGTGTAATATAATGAATTGTTCTGGGGCATGGGAGTGATACCTTCATCTGGTCTACCTGCAGTTGTCACGGTGTCATGAGCAAGAACACAAAGTTGAATTGGAGACCTTCGAGAAGCATGCGTGTATTATCTGTGGGTAATGCATGGGGCAGGGAGCCAGGTGTTTGGGGGTTAAGGGCAACATCTGTGACCTCTAATCAATTTCTAACTAATTTCTAATTCAGTTTTCTCATCAATAAATTGGGGGTTATAATAATTTCTTACCTCATAACTGTTCTAAGCACAGCCTGTTATTAGCATGTGTCCATAACTCGCTTTGATATCTTCAGATGAAAGGTGCCATAGAGAAAGTGCCGTTATAGCAAAGCTGTGAAGAGTGCTGTGTCAGCAAGGCAGGAGGGGAACTCTTTGTATGTGGGAATTAAATCCAGCAAAGGGAATAGCTAGCTGACTGTGACGTTCACAATATATCTAACATCACTGTGTAACATAACGTAATGCAGCGTTTTGAAACAAAAGGTGGCATTAAAAATATTGCCTAGTCAGATGTTGGCTAATGTTCTAATGTTTGTAGCCTGATTGTTTTTTCTGCCCAAAACTGCTGTCAAATTCCTTATGAATCTGCAAATATTTTCAATCTCAAAACTTGGATTTTTATTTGTATGTGAATTTATAATGTAGGATTTTATTCAGCTGGATTACACCATCAGAAGAAAAGCATGTGCCAAGGGCCTAAAAGCATGGTGTGAACATGCAGAATGTGAGGCTCAAACAGTTTTCAGAGTGTTGCAGTAACATCCTTACCAGTTGGTGCATACAGCGGGAGTGTAAGTCAAGGAGAATGGTTTGATAAATGTGACAAGTGTCTTGTTCTGAGGTAGAAGGCAGTATACAGGAATGAACAATACAATGAAGTTCATGTAGTGTTAACTTAATAGGTTAATGTGTGCACATTTGTAGGGATAACCCTAAAATATACAGTTGACATAAGGACTTGGTAAACTGAATTATTAAGGAAATATTAGAAAAGTCTGTGCCTTACAGCAGCCTTAGTATTGCTTGTGCTGTTCTGTGAATCCCACAGTGAGGACATCTATTCCACAGACTGGGCAAATGAAGTGCTATCAACTGTCTGTATAGTAGGCAGCCCTAAAATCTGCTTGAAACTTTGTGGAAATAGAAAATCCCACTGTGGGTAGAATGTGTAAAAACCATCTAAAGAAGAGAAGAACAACAGATTATCTGCTGTGCATACCTAGTGCTTTTAAACACCATGACTTTGCAAAACCAGAGCTATCTATCTGTAGTGCCAGTAGCACATTGGCATTTTTAATAAAGTGGAAATTGGAACAAGAGCGCTGGTATGACAGACATGAGAAAACACACAAGAAAAGAACTGTTGGAATGGGTCAGTTCCCAGCAGAAGCTGGAGAGAGGTGAGGAGAAAAGAGAAACCGCTGGTGTGGGACAGTGGTGCTTAGGCTTTACTGATACTGGCACATCACTAATGCTGATCATGTGGGAAACACTGTGGTCTGCGTGGGTTTAAGGACATCATTTACCAGCACAGCAGTACACCTGGGGTACTGGAAGTAGAATCTACACCAGCTTGGATAAAGACAGCATAGAGTCACTAGTTTCACCAAGTAAGGTGGATGACGGGACTTCCATGTAGTAGTGGTGATGTCTGACTTGCTTTTCATTTGCAGAGGAGAGATTAAAAAATAAAGTAGTATGAGAAGTGCTGGATGTCCTGACATCAGTCAGTTACTGTAAGTGCTGTTCTTGGACTCTGAAGCAGGCTGGCAAAACCTAATGTCATAACTAAAAAACACAGGGGCTGCATGTTCAAAAGGACTCAGTGAACCCAGGGAATTACGTTAGAAGAAGTAAGTGTCGGGCCTAATGTGAAGAAATGGCTCTATTAGATGCCAGCACCATAGAAAGAACTGAAATCCTTGCTTGGGGTGATACAGATAGTGACCTACTACTTTGATTAAAGCTAGTTTATACCAATAGACACCAGTGAGCCTTTTCAAGAACGGGAGATGTGGATAAACAGTGAGCAGTGGCTGCATAGCAAGCTAGAGAAGACATTGTTTGAAGAGAGAATAAAAGTATAAAAGCTCATACACAGCATTGAAAACAAGGAAATAGCACATGGAGCATGTTGTTGCTGAGCAACTGGTTTATTGATCAAAAGCACTGACACCAACACAGGCAGAAGCGCGCTCCGAGAGAGGAATTATTTACCATTTGTTGCTGCACAGCAGAAGTTACATCAATAGGTATATATGGCGACACGGTGACAGCTGAAACAGAACCCGAATCCCTAGAGAGCGTGCTTTGACAAACTGCTGGCTTTTGCTTTCTCATGTCTTTGGCACATAAACTTAAAGCGACAAACATGAGACTTGAAGGTTAAAATAAAAGCTTTAAGAGAAATTTCTGTAGCTGATCTGCCCTTGTTTGTTGTCACAGAACTTGATGCAAAAGCAGAGGAAAACTAAGAAGTACAGGGAACAGAAAAGATGATTTTACTAGTGCCTGCAAATTAGCTGGCAGATGGACTGAGAAAAACAGAGGGCAATGATATTCTGTGGCCTTTAAAAAAAAAAGAAAAAAGCAGGAAAATCAGTCCATGTTGCTACAGAATCCTAGCAAATTCCTTGTCAGATGTTCAACGTGAAAATATTAAATCCTAAACAATTTTTAAAAAGCTTTTAAAGACACTGTTTTGGCTGCAGAGGGGGAACTAAAATTGAAAATTAGGATAAAAGCAGGACAAATGTCTGCATGTAGTTTGAAAGAGATTAAAGAAGGAATCCTCAGCATGGTACAATCCAAAATGTGGGTGCAACAAAAAGAAATGGGTGTCAAATGTTCAAGTCAACAAACGCTGGAGACTGAACTGGAAGAAGTTTGTGGTGATTTACAGTTCTGCAAAGCAAGGCTTAGAACTAAATGGTCATAGATTCATCTCAGCGCAGAGGAGACAACTGTGTGTGTGCCGAGAGCTGATTTTTACATTTTTCTTCAATATTATCCAGTTAGGGACATATTAGGGGCAAATCCTGCCATGGAGCTATTTGACTGATAATAGAGCTTTAGTTCGGATGGAGCTTCATGTTTGGAGTTTCAGTTGGAGTCTTGATGATTTGCAATGTGGGCAGCCAGGCTCTGTTGCCCGGGGCGTCCAAGGAGTAGCTGGTGGGTGCCTGCCATCTGGTCTGCAGCCCGCTCCTGCCCTCTTCCCTGAAGAAGCCAGCAAGGAGCAGGATGCACATGGGGGAGAAGAGCCTGAGTGCTGCAAGCCTGCTCCTGGCTGACAGTCTCAGGCTGCTCTCTCCCTTTCCCCCTGCCCCTTCCCCATCAGTTACAAAGCGTAGCTGTGACAGATGTGAGTCCAGCCACAGAAGAGAAAAGGTCATGGAAAGCTTTGGATTTAACGTGAATATGCACACACACATGATTATGGGCCTTGCTGTGACATAAAGGCTGCGTATCATCGGACTAGCCAGAGATAAGCAGTTACCAAGGGAAATGGATATACTGGGGACCCTTATCTAGGTCTATTAAGCTACCAAATGCAGCAGTGTAATTGCAGGCTTTGCCTGCCCAGATGTTAAGAGCAGAAGGCTGCCTGTAACAAGAGATCTGAGGAGATTGGGGTTAACTAAATAGGGATTTTATTGACAAACCTTTTAAAATGTTTCATGCCTTCAGCAATTAAACATAACACATGCTCTGAGAAGGACAGGTCTCCTCTGGCTCTCACAGTTGCCTGATTCTGCTTGAACAAAATCCTGGGGAGAAGAGAGAGAGAAATTATGTCCTATGTTATTTTATAGTGTTGATATAATTCCCTACCCTGCAAGACTGAGAATGAATAGGAAATCTACCTCCTGCTAGTTCAGTCATAGCACCCTCTCAAATGTCCTATTTGGAGTATTGTTGCATCCCTACAAGAATCTACATTTCTCTCATGGACTTGTGTCCATGTAAATGTATAAAGGGAAAAAAAAATATCTTTGCAAAAAGGTATGTAGGCATATCCAGATAGATTTATTTTTACAAAGAGGTATGGTCAACTTTCCCTGGTGCTCTTGAGTTTTGCTTATTTTGTCCACTTACTTGCAGTGAATGTGGGATAGCCTCAAATCAAAGCTGTAGTTTTGAGCTGTCTGCAAACCAGAATTTCCAGCCCATGTTAAAAATTATGAGATTTTGATATTTGGTTTAGTCCCAGTCCTCCAGCTGGAAAATCCTGGTTTCATTCTAAAAATACATATATATGCTTTTGAACATCTTGCTCATTTAATTCTATACACTAGAAGAGATGATGTACACTGGTTTGCTCCACAAGTTTACAGTTTTGATCTTTAGCTAAAGTGTGTCTTACTCAAAGTTTCAGTTAAATTACTATATATTTTGCCTTTACGGAATAAGTGTTTTCTAGTTAAAAACCAAGATGCCAAAGAGCTGGCTAAATCTTTCACATGGAAAATATTCTGCTTCACACTGTCAACAGAGCTACGCAAAACTCTGCAGTGTAAATATATCTTTTGCTCAGCACCCCTGGAGGCAGGGACATTCAAGGGTAGATACGCTGATACCAGATATTTTTCTTTTCTAGGGAGTCTGTAAGTGCTTGTCGAGCTCTAATTGCTGTGAATGGCTCTGCTAGCAGTTCATTTCTACTCACTTTGGTTCTTGCGCCTCCGCGCTTGCCTGTCTGCTTTTGCTTTGAGGGCCTCGTTTGACCCAGATAGGAAGTGAGCTGGGATCATCGTGAAGCATTTAAAATAATTGGGTATCAACAGCTGGCTTTATGGGAAGCTAACAGCGTAAATCCAGAGAGTTTTTATGATTTCAATGGACATTTTTCTAGCGTACAAAACCCATCCAAGTAATTTTGGCTGGGAAACAGTTTCCCAACTTATTTCTATAATAATACCTTAGAGTTTTTCATTATAGTGAAAATCTCTAGCAGGTCTGAAGGGAGAAATTACCTCTACTGTTTCCAGACACCCAATATGTTTTCCCTTTGCTTGAATTTATGAGTTTTGGCAAAGATAACTCACAATATGATCGTGTTTCAGGGTAGTGGTTTCTCACACTGAATCCCAAACCAATGTGTAACTGTTCAGAAGGCTCCTATGTGTCTGTGGTGATGTACGCATATGGGACATGGCTCTCCAAAATCCTACCAATCTGTTTTCACTTCCAGTATATTATTCACTGCATAGTGTATTGAAACGGTTTTCTGAAACAACGTTTACTTCCCAACCTCTTGCAAAGTTTTACGGCATAAACTGCAGTCCTAGTAAAAAGAGCAAGATTTGTGTCTTAATGAAAATACTTTTGTTTGTATTGCTTTGTAAGCAGGTTGAAATATACCTGTTTATCAAAGATGTTTCCTGGAAGACAAATGCTTGAATCAAGTGGCTCCATGAGGTGCGATGCAGAATTCCTCTCAGATTTAAATATTAGACTGGGACAGAATGGGTATTTCCATCCTGGGAAATTTGATTCATTATTTTGACGTTTGGTTTTCAACTGAACCAATTTTTTTACTTAGAAATGTTGAAAATATCTGTTCTTAAACTGAATTTCCTTTCTTCCTATTTTTGCTGCAATGCCTTCAGAGAGTCATCATTTATGTGCCTTGCTCCCCTGTTGCCCAGCTCCCCTCTGGCCCATGTGGAGCACCAGGCCGCACAGCTTCAGCCTCTGACCTGCTGCCTCTGGAGGGGAAGCAACCCCAGACTCTGCCTGGTACTCGAGATGGAGGAGGTGGTGGTACAGCAGGTGAACTACAGTGCTCTCTGTCACCTTAAGCACACCATGCTTGAGAGTACAAACAAAAAACCTTCTGACTCAATAAGAGTGTGGGCGCATGTGTGTGCATTAAATTCGTGTAAATTGTCCCCAGAAATTAAACATTTTCTGTTATCCTAAAGGAAATGTGTTTTTTTAAGAATGATATTGGCATTTTCCTTCAAAAATTCTGATTTTTCTTCTGGAAACTGCAGTCTCCTCTAGAGTAGTCAATAGAAAATTCCTGAACAGCTTTACTAAAGCTGTACAAGATGATGCTTTTACCTTTAGCCAATCTGTCTATTGCCTTATTCCACTAAGTAGAAACTTCTGTGGCACTGATTAGATAGGTATCTCAGACAGAAAAGTACATACTCCATATAGGTTAAGGTGACAGAATCTGACATTGCAAGTCTTTGTGTCTTATTTCCTTCGTGTTTTTTACATCCCTTAAACACCAGGAACATCAGCGGACTTTTTCCTGATGTACATCTGTCTAAGTTAGACAAGAATCAAGCTAACGTCTTCTGTTTATTCTATAGCTATTGTCATTCCAACATTTTTAGCTATCAAGTAGTATCTTATAGCTGTTTCTCCTGCTGTTACTGGGGGTTGGATAGGATTTTTCTTTTGTGTTTTGTCTTTGTAAATTGCATCGTCCTGTGATAGTGAATCACACTGGTTGTCACTGCCGAAGCAGCAGGTTCCTCCTAACCCCCTTCCATGTATGGTTCTGTTTAATGGGGTTGTTATTTACTTTCCAACCACCTTGTAATCTCAGCTTCATCTGTGACTTCAAGCTTTCCTTTGAGTACCACATCAACTATATTGTCAAGGGTTTTTTTTTTTATCGGTGTAGGAATTCAGCAAAAGCTCAGGTCTTGCTGTCTCAGCAGGATGCACAGGGTTTGATTTATGTCTGGATAACAGCACAAGTTGAATTATTGCAGCAGCTGGCTCACAACCTCCCATATTGGCTGCTACATGGTATTCCAAAGTGCAAAATTCACTATATGTGCTAAAGGACATAGAGTTAAACATGCTCAGGAATCAGCACACCACACCTATACAAGGCAGTGAATTATTTTTGAATGTGGCGTTGTTTAAACCTAGAAAGTTTTAAATATGCTTCCCTCTGTGTACGCCTGTGTCTTGGACTATCCCAGTGTTTGTATGCTGTATGAATGAACTTTAGGAACAAAACATACATCATTGAAGAGGGTTGTCTGGCAACCTCTGCTCTTACTGTCCTTGAGGGAGTCGGGCACTGCTGGTGTCATTGGGTTGCTGTTTCCCTCTGGTGCAGAAACTGTTCCCTTTCAAAGCTGGTCCTAAGTGACCTGGGAATCTCCTTTGATGGAGGCTAGGTGATTCAAAGTAATTCAGTTTTTTTTTGCATTCACCAGTTTTATGACTACTGTTTAGCAACTAAATTAAGCTTTTGGATTTATAATTGCTTAGTTCTGATTTTCAGTTGACTAGTGCCTGCAGGTGTATTCCTTTGAGCATTCAACTTTGGATACTTTATTTACGGAAATGTTGGGAATCTTGAAACACAGGTCCCATTAAGTGGGACACTATAAATTTTCAGATACCTTAAGTCACCAGTTCCTTTAAAAGTCTTAATCAGTAAGCCTCAACCTCTCCAGAAATTACATTTACAAAGACGTGTTTGACAGGGAGTTGCTAGCTGCAGAAATGCAAGCCTTACCTACAATGCCAAGGTAAAGATTTGTAATTATGCACAGATCAAAGTATTCTTCATCTGCCAAAACTTTGCTAATGCAAATTTGACAATTAAAACTACTTTTTTATCTATAAAGAATAGATTACGTGGCACCAAAATTACAGCATATACTCTTTTGAGTACAGAATTAACTTTCTGAAATGAGCAATTATATTAGTTAATTCATTTACACATTACAGTTAATTAAAAAATAAATCCTTTAAGTATTTCAGGACTGTGAGATAATTTTAAAAATTATATTAATAGAGGAATAGTACCAACTCTTTAAACTTCCAAAAAAGTCAGGCTTACAGTAACTACATTTAAAATTTTTTCACACTGTTCTTCATAGCTAGAAGTTACTTCTTCAACAGACTCATGCGTAATATTTTTCTTCCTTCCAAATGGTAATTACATACTCCATGTACTGCCATTTGCACAAAGGAGAGGGCACAGGTGCTTTCTTTAAAAATGCGCTATGCAGAATAACCATTACATCCTATCGGGATGGGACAAGCCTGGAAAGATGCTCGCTGTTTATCCAAGCACACTGTGCCTGCAGAGGATGGGCAATGCAGAAGGTCAATGCCAGCACTCCTAGAGCTCACGGAGGTTTAAGGGCAGAGTGAGTTAAGGCATGATGTGTACCACGTTGGCCCATCTCATACGTAACAACATCAGGCCTTTCTATGAAGGATGCTGTGACTGACTTACTTGCCTGTTATTGACCACAGCTGTTGCTGATATTTGGGCCAAGGACAGCGCCCCTCACAACTCCATACTGCGATATGGACAAATTTTAGGCCATGGAAAGGAAAATCCAACACAGCCTGCAGCTTACCCACTGTGTCCCCAATGGCACTCATAGGTGTGGACTTCTGTTGAAAAGAGTTTTACCTCTTTGAGCCTGAGTTCAGGATAGTCTTGAAGCAATTGTAATACCCTGTATTTGGTAATACAAGGCAGCCAGAAAAAAAACAGTTTTAAAAATTAACAAGTACAGAGCTGTAGACAGCACTATTGCTGATCACAATTATATGCCAAATGCTTTTCATTGCCAGAGCTAACCTCTGTGCCTGCGAGTTTTTTACCCTAACTTGTATATCTGTCCTTAAATCTTTGACTAAATTTGTAATGCTTGCTTTTCAAAATAAGTAAAATACCCTTCCAAGGCTCTTGCCTGTAGCCTTCTGCAGGTAGTGTCACCTCTAGTTTTAGGCCTTTTGCACTGACCAGTTAGTCTAGTTCTGTGGCTCTGTGCAGACATGCTGTCAGGTCCGCCCCCACATGGAAAGCTCAGTCGGCGCAGGCTCTACAGGAGGGATGGAGATGGGGTGCCCTATACGCTGGTGCTGGGTCAATGTACTGATCTGAACATGCTTGTTGCACTTAGTGAAGTGCATTTGAAACTCCTACCTGTAAGCCTCAACTTACCTTGCAGAGACACATAATATTGTTAACAACCGTTAATGTGTCCAATCCTTTTGTAAAACTAGCCTCTGGTATTTATTTCCGCGATGGTCTGCAGTCCCAAGGCAGTAGGTGTAATCATCTGAGGTTAATGATACTATTTGGTGGGCTGTTAGTCGGGTGTGCCCATCACGCTTTACATGTGCTCGGACAGATATCCGAGAGAAGGAAATAAGACGCTTTCTGAAATGAAAGAACTACTGCGAATTACAACTATGTTGACCCAAACCCGTGGATCTAAACATTTCTTAATATGTTTAGCTTAGGGCTCGTCTCAAATAAGAGGCAATAACTAAGCCAATACATTGTCCCCCCGTGGAATTCAAAATTGCTGGAGGTTGCTGGGGTAAATACTGTGGATGAACTTTTAATAGTATTCAATAATTTTCTGACCTTGGCTAATGGTGGTAACTGTAATTGGATCTCTTGCCGCAGGGTATAACATGGTGTCCTGCAAAGTCAGGAGGGCGTTTGTGCTTTCCTGGTACTTATCTTTCACCAAGATCCCGGTACTGCAGGTAACCGACTCAGTAGGTGGCCAGTTTGATCTGTTTCTTGTCATGTGTATTCCTATAAGATTAAAACATATTCAAGAGAGAGAGTTCAGTGTTTTAATATGTATGAAATAGAACTAAGTTTAATACTACAACCAATATTAAGTTTCTTTTTCTCACATTAAGGTTAAAACTTAGGACATATTTTGGGAGATGTCTTAATATAGAGAAGTGTGGAGATACACATTTCCAATTTCAAAACAGAGATGTACTGTATTTGAAGGTAGCAGAAAAAAAATATCCAATTTTGTTGCAAATAAATAAGGGGAAACCTTCTAACTCTTGTTTACCTTGTTTTGACTGTTTGAGTTTGTAATTTCAGTCCTTTTCTTCCTTTAGGTCTGGAGACTGATAGGTGTTTTTATCATTGCCTGTTATGCTTATTAAAATACAAAGTCCTAACCATACTACTTGGGCTTTGAACTTGCTCTTATTTTCATTCATATACAATCGTATGTAAAATTTTAGAAAGTATCAATCCCTACAGGCGAGATAAGGAGCATATAAACATATATACAATATATATGTTTAAAATCGCTTTTAATGTGGTCTTGGAGTAACAGAAGCAATTGTGAGATAAAATACGCAACCTGAACCTGTTCTTGTTTATTTAAAGAGCAGGTTAAATGATATGGTAGGTTAAGACAGGCAGAAGGAGGGGAGGGCAGTTATGTTTAATGCTAACTGGCACACTTTCTGCCTCGCTAATCTACATATTACAGAAGAACTTTTCTGCCAACCTCCTTTTCAAAATTAGGCTTGCAGCTTCAAGCTTCAATGTAAAGAAGAGACAAGGCTTGATTTCACCCCCATAAGCTTCAGAGTAAATCAAGAATCGTTATAAGAAAGTCAGTGGACCAAGGCCTTATGTGATATAAATCGACACTGATGATAATCAAGCTATTTCAGTTTATACTAAGTTAGAATCGGCTGCAATCAAGAGCTTAACAGTCAAGTAAGTGTGACTAAAATCAGGTCAACAGACTAGAAACCTGATATATTTCCTTTTGCTAAAGCTGTTTAAGGACAGGTTTGATGCTGCTCCAGGAAGGACAGGCTGGTGAAGTTTCTATGGATTGATGCTGGTCTGAGTGAAGGCAGAAGCCTGGCCTGTAGTTCCGTGAAATCGCTTTGTTCCCTTGGTGGAAATCTCATCTTGTCTCTGGTTTTCATGGATCTCTATTAGAGAAAGAAGTGTCAATAGCTTAAGCACTTAAGCCTTTCTTGGTGTTTTGAACAGATTGCTTGGCTTGTATAGCACTTCAGAAATCAAGTGTTCAGTGTAAGTATCCTTCCAGTCATCCTAGGGATTCAGTCTGGGTTCAAATGTCTTATAACCTGTAGGTATTACAAGTCCTCTCCTGTGTCAGTCAACTGAGAGCATGACTACTTTCACCCCTTGGCCACACAGTCCTTCTAACAACTTACGGTGTCTTATCTAAACATCCCTTGCTCAGTCTCTGATGTATGAGTCGGGAGGATGAGTGTCACGCACGATATAAAATGCGTTACGTTAGATTTCCATTTCCTTCAGGGAAAATCTATAAAGAGTGAAAATTAGTAATTACCCACTTCCAATTCCCTTAACAATGATAATGATTAGAAAGCTTTATTTAAATAAAACTGAAGAAATTCCCTGTATATTCTTAGAGGAAAGCATTTCTTTCTCACGGAGGACATATGATTGTCAAAGACCAAAATGTTTGTCGCTCCTTATAGGAAATGAATTCCAAGACTGTGTCTTGCAGTCACTGGGCTTGGCCATCCCTCAGTGTCTGTGCCCCGACTGGTCCAGAGCCATGGGGCTACTTGCTAGCTTGACACGGGACAAAGTAAAAGGCATCAAAATTAATGGTGCTAAGTATAATGGTATTTGCTAAGTCGCTACCTGATGCTTGTCTGTGTTGGAAGGACACACACCATGTCAGATGGTGCTATTTTATTTGACCATAAGCTTGACCTGACAAAGCCTGTTCACATGGAGTTTGCTAGTAAGGCCGCCTCAGGCTCCTGAAGGGGAAAAGAGGCAGCTCTGCAGCTCTCTTCCATCCCACGGACTCCACAGTGGCAAGGAGAATCTATCCCGTATCTATTTCGCTTGTCCAGGGAGCCCAAGAGTTCACAGGATGGAGCGGGGAGCTAAGCAGATGTGATGCTTTCATAATGTTGTTTCATAATGTTTCACATGTTCTGTGTCAACGGGGGGAGCCTGTTCTGTGGGTCTCTGGGAAGAATGCCCTGTCTTTATACTTTCTAAAGTTACCATCAATAAGACTGAAAAGTAAAGAAATAATGCAACAGCGAGATGGTTAACTTGGGCAAGCTGTGTTGAATTTAACAAGTCAAGGAACTGGTAGTGTTTCATTGCTCAGTTGGTGTTAAATATTCCCAGTGTGGACGCAAGATGTGTCAAAACCATGTGGTAAGGAAGGCAATTAACTGTGCAGAGAAGATAAGCAGTGAGCTGGTGCTCGTTTTGTATGCTTAGGGAATAGCAAGGTAATATAATGTGTGTTACATTTCCACCTACAGTGCTTCTCAGACCTGCTAATTTTTGTGTGTTTAGTCTGAAGATTTCCTTAAGAAACCGACTGACTTACAGGTGGCCTGGATTTTATTCACTGCATTGGAGAAGGGTTTTGTACAGACTGAAACAACAAAGCACAAGGCAATGCCAAATCCACTAAGCACAAACATGCCTCAGTGAATAGCACTCCCTAAGTTTATTTAGCACTGTATGCTGCAAAATATGCTAAACAAAGAACAAATTGCTGCTCTAAAGAGCTTGCAGACATAAGAACCTGAATCCATATGATAGAGTGAATAATCTGTGCCAGATAAGCCTTCTAGGGGAAACGTTCAGAAGTTCTTAATTGGAAGGAGCAAGGGGATGTAAGTGGGAGTTATGTGTATATCATTAGCAAGAGAACAAATGTCTCCAGCTTTAACTAATGTTGACTACAATAAATTAAAATAAAAAGGAACAAACTGACACTTGATTTGAAGCTTGAGATGAGTGTTAATTTGAATTTTCTTGCCGCACCTGGCTTGTTTCATAGTCTCAGGATTACTTAATTGGACTCTTTGTACTTCGATTTTCATATTTTAAGAAATGTCGGGTTATTACAAGTTCCAGAACAAAATAATGAAAAAAAAAAATTCCTTTCAAGTCAGATACTGTTACAATTTGTTATTCTGTGACTTTGAATGGAGTTTGACTCACCCCACCTAAACATCACCACTCAGCCTCAGGTTTTTTTGTATCTAAGCATTGCCTTCAGCTCTTCCTTCAAACGTGTTGCTGCTGATAGGAACCCTGTGCTGCCTTTGAGTGTGTGGCTCTTTCTTGGGGATGACTTGCTGCCATAGCTTTTCAAAACACTGCAGAGTGGATGGGGGAGAGGATTTGCTCATAACTTTTAAATGCAGGTGATTGTTTAAGGAATTCACATACCATGTTGTATTGGGTTTGCATGGCAAGGTTTTGGTAGGAGGGGGGCTATAGGGGTGGCTTCTATGAGAAGCTGCCAGAAGCTTTCCCCATGTCCGACAGAGCTAATGCAGCCGGCTCCAGGACGGACCCAACGCTGGCCGAGGCCCAGCCCATCAGCGATGGTGGTCGCGCCTCTGGGATAACACAGTTAAGAAGGGGGGAAAAAAACCCTGCGCAACTGCAGCCAGAGAGAGGAGTGAGAATACGCGAGAGGAGCAGCCCTGCAGACACCAGGGGGGTGCAGCAGGACAGGAGGAGCTCCAGGCGCAGGAGCAGGGATTCCCCTCAGCCCCTGGTGCAGCCCTCCTGCCAGGGCCTGTGACCCCGCGGGGACCCACGCTGGAGCCGTCTGGTCCTGGGGGACTGCACCCCATGGGAGGAATGGACCCACGTTGGAGCCGTCTGCTCCTGAGGGACTGCACCCCGTGGGAGGGATGGACCCACGCTGGAGCAGTGCGTGAGGGACGGTCTGCTGTGGGGGGACCCCAGGCTGGAGCAGGGAGGAGGGTGAGGAGTCCTCCCCTGAGGAGGAAGGAGCGGCAGGGACAGTGTGTGATGAACTGACCCCAACCCCATTCCCAGTTCCCCTGTGCCATTCGAGGGGAGGAGGGAGAGAAATGGGGAGTGACGTTGTGCCTGGGAAGAAGAGAGGGGTGGGGGAAAGGTGTTTTAAGATTTGGTTTTATTTCTCATCATCCTACTCTCATTTGATTGGTAATAAATTAATTTCCCCAAGTCGAGTCTGCATTGCCCATGACAGTGAATGCTGAGCGATCTCTCCCTGCCCTTATACTGACCCAGGAGCCTTTCATTGTATTTTCTCTCCCCTGTCCAGCTGACAAGGGCAGGGACAGAGCGGCTCTGGTGGGCACCCGGCATCCAGCCAGGGCCAACCCACCACGTGTGTGCATTTACTGAGTCCCATCTTTGATGAGGATATTTAAATTTGAACCAAAAGCTTTGATATTACACTGGTTAGCATAGCATGGCATTAGCATGCTTTGTTGATACTTCTCAAGAGCTTGTGTAACAGTGCCACTTAGGCACCCACTGAAATCAGTATTCAGAAATGCCAGAGAAATTATAAGGTGAATTATACTGAATTAAAGTACAAGGACGGACCATTCAGAGTTTTGCTTTTTCATATTCCACAGTCAGGTAAGAAATTTAATTTCTTAGTGGGAAACAGGATTATGTTCTCTAAGACCTCTTGAAGTTTCCTGTTCATTTAAATTTTGTATTGTCTCTTCCCTGATTTAATGCTCCTGCAAACCCTAGTTCTCCTGCTGTGGGGAGGAGAATACAGTATTTAGGGAGAGGCTGTAGATTGACTCTTAACTCTTCATGTTTGGTGATTTGGCAGGTTAAAATGCTGCCACATGTAGTATCATGCATTTCTGATCTCAGTCATTCCCCCCGCTGGAGCTGGTCTTACCTTTTCACCACAGCATATATCACAGTGATGGGTGGTTGTGGATATAATAAGTCTCATGGCTGCTTTTTCCATAAGTAATCTGAGCAACTTGACTGTAAATAATGTCAAAAATGTGACCTTTGTCCTCAGTCCTGCCATTTTGAAAAAGCGTTTTGAGGGATATTTTTAAATGTGACATTTCTATATCCTGCAGCATTGTCAAATTTACAGTGCACTCCTTGCTTCTGTAAACTTTTAAAGCAATAATGTTGGCAGTTCAAGCAAGCAGTGTTATTCAGTTCTGTGCAGATCCTGGGATACAATGAAATTATGATGTCAAGAAGATTCAAGCCTTGCTTTAGTCAAACAAAAATATTGACAGAAAACAAATAAGATCCAGCTTTTTCTAGTGAACCCAAGCATCTTCTTCTTGTGAACCCAAGCATCCGTCTTGGATGTGATGATGTGAGTTGAGAACAATGTTTTATCAAATACCACTCTGGTTGTAGAATTCCATATAATGCAATTCAAAACACATTCAATATTTCGGTTTCTTGCAATTTTCTATGATGTCCATTCTAGCAAATATTTCTGAGATAAACAAGCAATAACCTGTCACTGAATGAATTCTGTTTGTTCAAAAATGTAATGACTGTCCTTGCTACAAAAGCTGTATCTTCAGCTTCACAATAGATGAAACTGCATAAAGAGAAATTGCACTCATATATGACTCTATAAGCACTTGTACTTTAAACCTAATGTTTTGACAACGTATATGTAACAAGTACAATAGTTTAGAATATTTTTTCTCTAATGATAAAATAAGTAAATGAGCATAGTTTAAAAAATGGAAACCTTTTTCATTTATTTGATGTATTCATTTCACATATTAATGTGTTATAGCTGAAACAATGGAATGCTTGATGGAAATTAGTCTTTGGATTCAAAGTGCCTATAATTAAACCAGAACTGATGAGGTTAAGGGAGACTTTTGGCATGCTGTTAATAAGAGCCACTGGAGGGCAAAATAGTTAAAATTGGGTCTAAATCCATCCGGTAGAGACAATGATGCTTGTTTGCCAGTAATTCCACTACAGTTTCATGAGAGAAGACTTCTTGTATTGCAAGTTCTGCCTATCTTTTTAAAATGTCACAACATATAAATTAAGGGGGGGTGTGGGTATTTGGAGGGTGAGCTTTGTTCTGGGGTGCACGAATGGGATGGGACTGGAGCCCTCGAGCACTTGAACTATTTTGCAAGTGGAGGAAGCCACAGAGATGACAGGTTGCCACAAGCAGCACTGTCCAGAGCAGGCAATTACGTGGACTCTTCACCTGGCACGCTCGATGTGAGTTTAGGCATGCAATAGTTTCATTTGATCAATCGACACGTCCTTACAGCTTCATGTGTGAAAGCAATCGGGAAAAGAAAACAAAACATCCAGCATCTGTGTGGGGGCTTTCAAACAGCAAACAAATGGCTAATAAACCATTGACCCAAACCAATTCCTGCCAAATGGGCATACACAGAGTGCATGCAATATATCACGCTGCAGAGAGAGGAAAGCCGCCTTTGTAAAGTTGCAGCATTTCCATACGTATAAAGAAGGAAGTAACTGCAGTATTTTAAATATCATTAAGTTACAATTTTACGGACGAGTACAAGCCTGTGAGTTATACGGGAGGCACATTTGATATGGTAGAATGCAACATTTGGTCAAATTAGGAGGCCCTGGGGCATGACCAGTTATCATCAAGGCCTCTCTGAAAAGAAGTGAAATTAGGTATTCACAGGAACTCCCTGAAAAAGTAGGGCTGTCAAAGGAACCACCGCTATCATTGTAGGCTACTGCGGGAAGATGGTGGTTGTGGGATGCCTTGGGGCAGGCACAGGCATGAGTTCTGGAGGATTTTGCTGCCCTGGCAGAAAAGGAAAGGTCAGAGCTCTGTGAGGGACTTGTCTTGTGGATGACCTCACTGCAGCTTTGGGACACTTGGGGTGTTTGGGGAATGGACTCTCCTGCTGTTCCCATAGTCAGCAAATGTCCCCAGTCTGGCCATGGTGAAGTGATTCAGAAGAAACTTCCCAAGTGGAAATTCGGAAAGCTCTGCAAAAGAGGTCTAATACTGGGGGGACCATCTATTGCAATGGGCTACTGTTCATTTGCTTAAAATGCAGACAACTTACAGCTCACGGTGAATCTTCACATTTGATAAATTGGCCCATGTTCTGGGCTGGTTAGTGTGGGCACTTCTGTCTATGTTCTTGCTTGAAAGAAGGAGATACTGCTGTGTTTTTTACTGTGATTTCTCTCCTGCAAATTTGATGCTATTAGTGTTTTCTTGTTTTCCATTCAGCTCATTTGCCTTTGTTTTATCCCTATAAAATAAGGATAAAAGTAATCCTCGAAGCAAGGTTTATACAATGTTTTTCTAGTACAATGTTTTTCTAGTATTTGACATACAAAAGCCTTGCCAAACTTCTTTTTCAAAGACTGTTTTCCTCCACTTTCTATCCCTTCCCTACTGAGGTTTCTAGGCAGTACAGAATTGGAAAACAGCAGTAAGAAAAGGCAGTGTGCATCCCCAGCAATGTTTTCATCTTTTGCTCTTTCCGTAACAGTGAATAACACACAGTTTACTTTTTGTTCATGACAAACAGGCAACATGTGCTACCCTGGAAAACAGAGAGCTGTTGGGTCTAGCCTCAGAAGTCTGTCTTTGATAAACGCTCCTCTTTAAGTTGCATTTTCCATTAGACATGGGAACAACCTAAATTCAAATGCAATTTTCAGGCACTATTCCTGCATATTCTATCAGCCCCAAATTCCCAAACAATGTCAGGAGTTAAAGTAATTCAGAATAGAAAGCTAAATTCGTAGGGTAGCTGGCCTTTGTCTCTGCACAAGGCTAACCCCTATTCAACATTACCAAACTGAGATGCTCCAAGTCATATTAGGGATGCCTAACATCTCCAGTCAGACCAAAGCTGCTTGTATGAATGTGGCCGTCTGTGAATTGCTGACAGACTTTCTGAGCTCATGGCATATGTTTGTACAAACAAATATAACATAGACCATAGGAAAGTGTATATTAGAAAGGAGATGGGAAAAGGGATTGGCTCATCTCCTTGGTGAAGGCTCCAGGACTGGACTGGACTGTGGTTAGGTTTAAGCAAATCTGCTATACAGCTGGCCAGTAGCACAGGACTTTGGGGTGATGGCTCTATCCTTGTAGACACAGCCTGGAAGAGTTAATAAATGAGCAGATAAACAAGGATAAAGGCTTACAAATGAAGTCTGCCAATTTTTATATTTGGGCAGTACAGCGTTAACCTAGCTTTTACTGTCTGGCATGGGGCACCCAGCAGATAACCTTAACCTCCTTTTAACCTTACTACTACCTCAGTAGTCTCAAGAGCTGCTTTAGCAGGCAGAATCAAGCATCCCTTATTAATTCCCTCCACTGACTGAATTACTGAATGAAATTCTGTGGCCTTCATTATGCAGGAGGTCAGACTTGAAAATAATGATGGTCCTGCTGCCTCTGAAATCTAGTACTTCTGCAGTTCTAGAGGGTTAAGGATCAGGAACTGGATTTTGGTGTCATGCTGTGGTATTACCTCTCCATGTTATTCAGCTCCATAATGACATGAAGCCACAATATCACTAGTGTGATTCTCGGAGGGAAAAGAGGTTTGCGGCGGTTTATTCTTCTTTGTAAGCAAACAGCCAGGAAAAGCAAGATCTGGCATAACTTTTCAAAGATGATGGGCAAAATTGCGGTGAAAAAGTGAAACAAGTAATTAGTGGCTGCTTCCACTCATGGCTGTCCTTTTACCGTGGCTAATGTGTCTCAGCTTCATCACCAGTAACTGGGGGCCGATAGTTTATACCTTTTCTGAAGTGCATTGCAGTCTTGTGAGAGTGCACTGGAGGACAGGGTATCATTGCGGTAGGTCTCTTCTTTTTTATGGGTAGCCATAAGGTTTCTTCTTTTTTTATGGTACCAACAATTTGACACATGGACAAACTTTCATCGGGGCGAGTGGAAGCAGCATGTGAAGAGTAGCTGGAAGCAGTGTATGAAAAGTAGCGAGGGAAGCTGTGTGAAGGGAAGCAAGGGTAGTTAAGGGAAGAACCAAGGCAGAATTGTCTCACCATCTGATGCAGCAGCTGATTGCCTTGAGCTCCTCTCCTTGCCCTGACTTTGGGGACAGAGGGAAGAGCCACTGTACTTTTAATAGAAAAGTACCAGCTTTAAAATTACTTTGACCTTTTGGCCGGAGGAAAACGCCGTACTCAAAACATTAATTTAAAACCAAGAATTTTTAAAAAAAAGTATGAATAGTGAGTGAATTTTTTTCGCCAATGAGAGGGCCATTTCAAAGAACAAAGATCCTTTTATATGTATTTTGTGTTAAGCTGGTTGGTAGAAAATCTGTCTATTCCTGTTCTCTCTGGACTAACGCATCAGATTGTGACTTGTCTTGTCTGCTTGCATTAATAGCATTGATTTATGATAAATGTTATAACACAGTGTGACTCATCTGAGTTTTCTCATGCCTTCAGTGCAGGACTGTCACAGTGAAACCTTAAAGAATGTGTGTCTTTTGATTCACTACTCTATCAGCACTGTGCTGATCCTCCAGCAATTTTTAGAGCTATTTGTTTTATCTTTGCCATGTATTGCATGTGCTTTGCTTTTGCTTTTAGAATCCCAATGGAATTTTCAAACTGTTCTATCAAAGACCAAGGCGATCTGGTATGAATAACAGAAAAAGTGAAAACGGAAGAAGAAAGTGGGATGTTTGAAACAGGCCAACTTGTTGCATCATGTTCTTCATACTAGGGCCAAAACTCAAGAGGGAAAGATGGGGGAAATCCACAGTGTGATTTTTAACTATGCATTTTCCAAGACAGAGAAGCATTCCAAAGAAGGCCTGGGGAACTGTCTTTGAGGACCGTCCCAACTAGTGCAGACCATTTGATGATAGGTGCCTTTATCACTTTGTATTGCATCCAGTAGAATAAAAGGAATATAATTCCTTTTTTTTTTGTCTTTCTGTTGCAAAACGCCAGTTTAAAAATTATGAAATTTCTTGCTGAAATGTATCAGATTTTTATTTATAAGTGTCTCTGTCATTTCCCAGTTCAGCATAGGAAAATTCTAAAATCTTGTGTGCTGAGACATTTCTTGCCAAACTCTATTTGCAGTATTTGCACCCACTGTGGGATATCTTAGGTTGTGCCATTGACACATCACATGAAAATTACCTTCTCCTAGGAGAACTGGCATAAATGGTGTGAACATATGCTGAAATGGGAGATTTCTTCAAAGAGGAGCTATAGGATGTGAATGGGGTGAGCACAGAAACACAAGCCAGGAGCTTATTCTGACACTGAGTCTCTTGCTAGTTTTTCCATATCACAGCAATAGTAATACTTAACCCACAAGGATTTGTGAATCATATTCAAATGAAATTGCAATGTATGAATATTGTGCCAGATTTCTATTAGCTATTTTGAAGCTACACATTTTTTATCATATAAAGTATGCTAAAATTGGTCCAGATCTCCTGCTTGCCTGTTTTATTTTAACCAATGCTGACAGCTAGAGCTGGTAGAAGCACTCTGAATTAAAATTAAAAGTCAGTGCAAAAATAAACCCTAACTTTTTCTGTAAAATAATTATTTCATTTTGCTGATGAACTCCATTTGCAATACACTCTAAGTCTTGTTAAACAAAGATAACAATATAATGTATCTCCACAACATTCAGACACCTGAGGCAGATATTTCTTTATAAAATTCAGGGGCTAGACTGTCCTCTCATATTCTGTCTGTCCCCTTCACTTTCTGTACGTACGCATACACACATAATTATAAATGACACATCATTTTTTGCGGGCAGAATTTGGTTCTGAGTTAGGTACAGTATGTTTGTGGAACTAATAGCTATAATATTTCTTTCGAAATGCTATATTCCGTCTTCTGTTTCTATTTTTTTTTTGCCCTCTAGGTAAGCAAAAACATTTATAGTCAACCGATATCAAGTGAGACATGACTGTAGTGATTGTATAAGGTTAGGAAAACTGAAAGCTGAAGTTAAAATTTTTAGATTATCCTCCACTCAGCAGTCAGTGCACGTACTGTTGACAGACAAAGAAATCACTCCGGAAAAGATGAGGCATATATTTTGTTTAAAAGTCTCGTGTACATAAGAGGTATGCATGAAAGTGGCAGAGGACTTAATTTTAGTGGCAAAAATAGTCGTTTTGGCACCAAATCCTTGATGTTGTCTCTTTTGAAGAAATACCATTGTTCATAAAGCTTATGTGTTAGACTGGTAATGCTTAAGTATTGAATATCCAAGGGTGAAATGAAAATGAAATGAAAGTGTGATACATGGAGCCACTCTACGGATCTGTTCCTATGTGTGTTATAAGTGTGATTCTCCACATACTGAGGAAAATACGCAGCAGTGTCATTTCTGGTATCCTTCATGCACCGTGTTTTACAGTGTGTGGTAAAAGGTCTTAGGAATGGCAGACTGGAAAATCCTCTTGTGTTCTACAAGTCTCTGTGCTCTCATAGGGCTGGCATCTCAAGACCATGGGGATGTATCTGTGTGGATGCTGGGTTCCTCACATCCCTATGGGTTTCCCACTTCCAGCTGCAAGGATGGAAGAGATACAGGATGGGGGAAAGGGAAGGAAACCAAGGGGGATCTTGGGACCGGATGGCTTCAGCTGTCATTGTCCTGTGTTAGTTACAGTCCCAGTATAGTGTACAGCACCCCACCTGTATTTGGGCATGCTACCTTGTATATTCGTGCAGGCTAGGACACTGAGTCAAGAGCTGCTGGGACTCAGAAAAGCTGTTTTGGCATTAAGTGATCCTGTTTTCTCAAGTGGGATTCAGCTCACAGCTGGAGGGACTCAGAGATGCTGCTCCCCATATGCTTCTCTCTCCTGGTTGTGTTGTTTGTTCCAAACACCTGTGGAACTTATTAATGTAGCTATGTGAAAAAGAGGAGCAAAGCACATATAACAGTAATGGAAAGTTCTTCTTAATGTGGCCCTTGAAGGGAGCGTGTGTTCTTATGTGTTTATCTTGACACGTCCAATTTATTTAACAGAACTTTAAAAACTAATTTAACATTACTTAGATCACTTCATATTTGTGGCTGAAAATGTCTGCAATTGCATTTGACGTATTTATAGGATGTAAATCCACTGAAAACAGCAAAAAGTCTAATTGAGAGAGATGAATTTTGAATCAAATCAGTCTAGTTTCTTTTCTTTTTTATGATTACCTTCTACCTGTCTCCTGAAGGTCCTTTAAAAAGCTTCCTGACGTGCATCCAATAATTCATAACTCCTGTAAAGATCCAACATCCATTGCTTGGGAACAGAAGGCACTGAGTTAGCAGGAAAATGTAGGCTACCATCTGAGGCTCTACAACTGACAGCCTGATGACAAGCCAATAGCCCGGGAGTTTAAATCTGGACTAGACACTTCAAGGCCAAAAGAAGTCTTGTCCATGCATGTGTGTGTACATGCTGTTGCAATGGCATGCTGCCTTTCTCTGTGCTAAGAAGTGTCCAAGTGATCCAAAGGCTCAGGCCAGCAGTCATGATGTTGACTTGTTCTTTGACTGATAAATTCAGTCCCCCCAGAACCCCCCAGAAGCCTTGACGTGGAGCTGAAGGCTTTGCAGTGAGGTATGTCAGAACTCTTCAGTTTCTTCTCAGTAGTTAGGTATCCCATGGTGGGGTACTCCCTCAATGAAAAGGAAATGAATAGAACAAGGATGCTTTATGTTATGGTGAAGCTGTCCCCTGGAACCCCAGCTCCTATGGCATTTATGTCTGTATAAATAAATATGGTGTTAACACATCACACATCACAGTGATTTCCACAAGACACAGCTTTCCTTCACCATTCAAATGATCCAAGGTTGTTTCTCTCCTTGTGACTCAATGGTTTTAGATCTTTCATAAGGAAATAAAACAGTCTGAAGATTTTTTGTCCCATTCTATTGAAATACTCTCCATTTCATAGCCAATTCATGTGAATACTGTGCTAGGGGATGCCACTCCTAGCTTTGGTCCAGGTTCTTCACGGAAGATCCTTTCCACATCCCTGCAGAAGGCAGCTGTGCTGTGAACTTTTCTGTATCTGATATAAGTGGGGTTTTTTGTTTTGTTTGTTTGTTTTCTGGTACAGAATTGAAAGGTAAATGCAGTAAATGTACCTCTTACTGTTTCACTATGAAATCATTTTGGAAAAAGCTCATTATTGCCCGTAGAAGAGGAACAATGATTTGGTTGGAAAGATGCTTTTAACTTGCAGTTAAACTTTCAACTTAACTTGTAGTTGAAAAATCCTTAGTTTTTTCTAATTTGTTCTCAGCTCTGGATACAGATCCTGAGATCATTGCTCTATTACACCACCATCTTTGCTTGGAAGATATTAAGCACTTGAAGATTTAAACTGTGTATTGCATAGCTGTCTTGTTGGTGTTGATAAACAGCTGTAAGAAGGCAAAATTTGTTTTCCAAATGGATTTTTATCTCTTAGATTTCTTTTCAATCAAGCTTACAATTTCATAAATTCATCAAATGAACACAAACTATCTGCTAGTTATTCTCTTTCCTGTGGAGTTTGCTTCTTATGAAATGTTACTTGTATTTGAATAGTAGCTTCTGGAGTAGCATTTTTACAAAAGAATAAATTGACTGTTGAATTAATGAACTTTGGGCTGTGAGAACATACAGTTAAGGATGCAATTCTATAGAAACCTCCTACTTCAGAAGATAATTGCCACAAAGCTTCCCTGTAATAATGGGTGATGTGCAGGTTTCATGGTATTATGACAGTTCTGGAAATATGCAATATCAAATGATATATAATGGTGTTAATACTACCATGGCATTGTCTTGTCTGCATTGCCAGATTCGCAAGCCTGGTAATCCAGCTCTGCACAGGTGACCCTGTCCCCAACACTGGGGGATGTTTGCTGTGTGCCGGCTCCGCCACGGAAAGGTTGTGCTTTTCCTTTTTCCCCCTACACCCCAGCACGGCACCAGGGCAGAGCTCTGGCAGGGATGGGATCTGTCAGTACTGGAAAAGGCAATGAAGAGACCTTTCCTCCAAGTGACCAAAGAGGAGGCAAATAGTGTGACCTCCAGCACAGGGGAGATTTATTCAGTGGTAGAACCCTGCCTTCCTACCCTATCATAAGATCACACAGGTGAGGGAACACCGACTGAGTGCATCTTCCCCTGCCCACCATCCTCTAAAGCCTCACTGATCCCCTTACCCCAAATGCCTGATTTCTATATCCAATAATATTTTGATACTTTTGCTATTAAAGACTTCTTCCTCTGGAGCAACAGTTGTTTCTGCTTCCTTGAATTGCTGTTTTAAGTCTTGCCTGCTCATCAAGCTAAACATTGATTTGGCTAGCAGCCTAGAAACCAGGAGGTTTGTGAGGCGGTAGAAGAGTCTGTGCTCAAAATCCGTAATCTTGGGCATAATTTCATCCTGCTCTCTGGGAGCACAGGTTCTGTGCAGAATTACTGGAGCCTCTGTGCAGCTCATCACAGCTGGCAGTTACATATACATGGACAGTAACTGATGTTCTAACTTTAGAAGAGGATGTCAAAAAACATTTTAAAGCTGTATTACTCTCAGAAGTGGAGAATCAGACTGGGCTAGAAGCCTGGAGCTGAGCTGAGCCATAGACTTCACCCTCCTGTGGCTTTCAGTGAACTCCCACCGAGGTTTTCTTCACCGTCTCGTGTTTCTGCTGCCTGGGTGAGAGACGAGGACAAATATTGTTATAGAATAATACGCTGTAATTCTTAAAGGAGAATTTTTGCTTTAGGGCAGAGTATGAGATAATCAATAGGTTTAATACAGAGTCTTGCAGATGATACACAGAGTTTCTGGGCTTGTGTTTGTACATAAGCAAAGAACTTCTGTGAGGAAGCCTGTTGGTTTAGGAATTGTATGTTTGAGGGGTAAAATGCAGAAAAGCTAGACAATCCTCTTTTTTTTCCCATTGTATATGAGGTTTAGGATTGGCAAGGTCTACCCACATTAGTTATTTAAAAGAAAGGCGATGCTAATTTTATTTATAGCCCAAATGGGTGAAAGTTGTAAATGAGGCAAGATTTGAGGCATGAAGCAAAATGTTTCATTCGATTGGTATTATGAAAAACAAATAGCTTATTAGGAAGAAGTTGTTACAGGAGGCTACCTTTAAAAAGAAAACGAAATTGCAAAAGCTTATAATATCTTTTGCAGCTGAAGTGACTGCTGGTAAGAATGAATCAAGCGATGGCCGGGAATTCACAGACCCGTGGCAGAAGCAATTTCAAAGTCAAGTTGCAAAAAAATCAAAATGGAAACGTATATTAGTTTTATCCATTTTATACAGGAAAAAGGAATCATTGAGGATATGTACATCATCTGTCACACTGACCTGCCAATACAATAGTTGCAAATGTTGGGATTTGTTTGTGGTGAGCCATTTACTCAGGGCAGGGGCAGTAACTGCAATATTTCTGTGGTTTATGGCCTCAGAACACTCCTCTGCTGACATTATTGGGATCTATTTTCTACTGTAGCAGTTCTTATTTCACATGAATTGAGTTGCTTTTATATTTTTAATCTACCCTTTTACTCCTCTTGTTTAAAACCATATGCAATAATTTCTTTGTAAATAGACTCAAAGCAGGAAAGAAGATGATTTCTGAGCAACTCGAAGTATTGATTTAGAAAATTCCTGGCACAACCACAGCTTGAGCCTGTGGTTCTGTGAGTGGCCATTGCTCAAAGGCAAGAAACACTGACGCCAATTGAGAAAGAGGGTTTGTTTGTTGTTCTGCCTGGTATCCTTTAAGTCATGGCAGTTTATTTCAGAAATATTGCCCAGAAGGTGATAAGCTTGAAAGCCCAGTGTTAAAAGTGACCTTTCCTGTGCAACTCTGTAGGAACAAAAATAGCTGAATATTTTAATGGGGCTTGTCGTGGGTACAAAATGGTTTTGGGTTTACTTGCTCTGAAAAACGTCACAAGAATCTTTGTCCAAATGAATAAATTATCAGCCCTTGGCACATCATAATTATTTAAAAAAGATAATTGGCAAGAAAAAATTTATGGTTCTATGGAGTCTTCAAAATTTCTGTGTTTCAAATGCCATTAATTATCTCTGTGAACTCCTGGAATCTCAGCTGGTCTTGTGTCGGCAGGATTAGACTCCTAAATCTGACTGCTGCAAACCCAGGAAAACATAGTATTCTTCAGCCTTTCACCCCAATTTCAGATCAATGTCTCCTAAACGTTTGTGTGTTATAGTTTAAAAAAATAATAAATAAGATTGATAATATAATTCTTGGACTCACTGCAGACTCTTCCTCCCTTTAGTCATTAGGAAAATATTTTCTCTGACTGATCATGTTGTAAAATGTGTTATTTCAAACCACAGATATTGACAATTATTATAAATCAAGCTGAACAGGGATAATTAAAATTTAATTTTAAGTTTGTCAAGGTCTTTGGAAGCATATCCTGAGGGCCAACTGTGTCTAGGTTGTGGCTTGTTTCCAGCTGATTTTGGGCCAAAAGTTGACATTGTTCTTCAGCCCCTTTTCAAAAACAATTCCCAGACACTTCAAAGGGTGAGTGCCTGTTAAGCTGAATAAGAACTGAATGGTGTTTCCAGAATTTGTCCTTAAATATGCATTCTGGGAAGAAATGGTTCTAAGAATTGAGACAATTTTAACCAATATTGCTCTCTAATTGCTTCTGATTTTCCTTCCACTGCTTACAAATTCAGTGCCTAACATTGCTACCAGGCTTTATCTGACAGCCCAACTGAGAACAATGGAACGTCAAGGAAATAATATGACTGTCTAGGGTTTTTTTCACTGTGTTTGACATGTGCATCAAATTGATGGTCATGTGGAAAAAAGTGAGGCTGTATTTTGAGAGCAGGCTTGCATTCTTGAATTTGCCACGTACTTCTTCAAATAGCTCGCTGAACCTCTTAATCATTTCTCTGAGACAACATTGCACTTCGCTGCCACCTCTTGCCCCACTATTCAGACTGAATAAAGACAGCTCTTTCATATACCCTTGTGTGAGTGTATGGGTTAAAACCATATCTGGTGTATGAGGACAGTTGCATATAACGAATATGCAGTGACAAGTGGCGTTCCTCAGGGGTTGGTATTGGGACTGGTGCTGTTTAACATCTTTGTTGGTGACATGGACATTGGGATTGAGTGCACCCTCAGCAAGTTTGCTGACAACACCAAGCTGTGTGGTGTGGTCTTCAAAACTGGACACACTGGAGGGAAGGGATGCCATCCAGAGGGACCTTGACAGGCTTGAGAGGTGGGCCCATGTGAACCTCATGAAGTTCAGTAAGGCCAAGTGCAAGGTCCTGGACATGGCTTGGGGCAATCCCAAGCACAAATACAGGCTGGGTGGAGAATGGACTAAGAGAAGCCCTGAGGAGAGGGACTTGGGGGTGTTGGTTAATGAGAAGTTCAACATGACCCAGCAATGTGGGCCATCAAAAGAAGCATGACCAGCCGGTTGAAGGAGGTGATTCTCCCCCTCTACTCCACTCTCCTGAGACCCCACCTGCAGTACTGCGTCCAACTCTGGGGCCCCCAACAGAAGAAGGATGTAGACCTGTTGGAGCAAGTCCAGAGGAGGGCTGTGAAGATGATCACAGGGCTATGAAGGCAGGCAGGCAGAGTTGGGGTTGTTCAGCCTGGAGAAGAGAAGGCTCCAGGGAGACCTTATAGCATCCTTCCAGTACCTGAAGGGGGCCTACAAGAAAGCTGGAGAGGGACTTTTTACAAGGGCATAGAATGACAGGACAAGGGTTAATGGCTTTAAACTGAAAGAGGGTAGGTTTAGATTAGATGTAAGGAAGAAATTCTTCCTTCCACACAGGTGGTGAGGCACTGGGAGAGGTTGTCCAGAGAAGTTGTGGATGCCCCATCCCTGGAAGTGTTCACGGCCAGGTTGGATGGGGCTTTGGGCAACCTGGTCTAGTGGAAGGTGTCCCTGACCATGGCCGAGGGGTTGGAACTAGATGATCTTTAAGGTCCCTTCTAACCCGAACCACTCTATGATTCTGATTCTATAATGAAGTGATGCAGTTGTATCATGTACTTGTGCTAAGCTGTCAATGTAGCTTTTACAGTTGCTGAGCAATGTGGTTTACAAAGTGTCAAATGTTCCTGAAATGCATGTGGGAATGTACATTTATAGCAAATACCAAAAATCTATGAGTCGAATGATGTTTCTGTAGGCCCTCCGTCTACAAACTCTTATATATGTTTCACTTCTTATTCATTGTGCCTTTTCTCATTGACATCAGACAGCCTATTTGCAGTACATAAAAAACCTTGTCTGCAAGTTCAAGGCTTTACTGACTCCAGCATAGCTGTACAGATAATATTCTGAACAGGATTGGCTTTGGGTCAAAGAACACACAAAGTAATTCATTGTAAGCTAAGACCTAAGCTGATGCAGCCCCAAGCTAGTGTAGGTAGATGCCTTTATAGTTGCTGCAGTAATTTATTTGTGAAAATAGAAAAAACCCAAACCCAAATCCTTGCCTGCTTTCAGCTTTATGTTTGGCTAGCTCAAGTACTGATGCAAATTTTCAATATGAGTTTTCTTAGCAACTCTTACAAGATGTAAGTAAATTTGTGTTATAATTCTTCCTTTTAATATAGGGACAATCCTACAACTCTGCAGAAGAAATTGTGCAAGCAGAGCAGGGAGACAACAACCTATAACTTTCAATGGCTCATAAGCAACAATATTTAGCGTGTCTTAATTCTTTTTTTTTTTTTTAACTTTCCTTTTGGTTATCTCATTGCTATTTGTGGTATAAAGTCAAAAAGCCAGGGATTGCTTGGGTGACAATATCAGGACATACGTGTGAGAAAATAATTCTAATGCCCACTCTGTGATTTTGGTGGGAAAAAGCAACAACCTGAGAAATCAAAACCAGTCCCTCAAAATTCTTAGAACATCTCTGTCTTTTTGCTTTTGAATGTCTGAAAGCAACTAAGAGATCATTGTATGTATTTATTGCTCAGGTATATTCCACAACTGTAGTTCAATTTTAAAAATTATGATTGCTATAGGGATTGGTGATTAGATGAAAGTATTCAATATATTCAATATATTCAGATGTGAACTAAGTACTACTGTTCACGAATGAGCCATTATAGTTACTATAGATAGTTTAATGAAAATGTCAGCTCAATATTCAGTAGCAGTCAAGAAAGAAAATTGAATTTAGGAATTATTAGGAAAGAAATTGAGACCAGAACTGTCTGAAAGTGTCCCATGAATGTACAACAATATGCTTGCCATCCTCTTGCATTCTTCTTTTGCCATCTTCTGCTGGCCACTTTCAGAACCCTTGATCTGACCTGGTTTGGCTGTCCTTTCCTTTTCTAACGCTTGAAACTCAGAAAGTATTTTGTCATAAATCACATTGCTCTGAGGTGGTTTTATCATACAATGTAAGGTTTCCTCTGCTTCTTCTTGATCTATTAAAGAAAAAGATAAATCAAACAATGCTGAATGTATGGAAGAAATGGGATACCTCTTGTTGAAAACTTATTCCTAAATAAGCTGTAGCGATTCTGGAAGAGGAAAACCACATCTGAACTGGAGGGTAATTTTACTCTTGCGATCAGCCTGATGGAAGTCAGTGAAACATTTCCAGTGTGTAACGTCTGGCAGTTGCTTGGATGTCTGCAGCTGCATAGTAGCTTGTAGAATGCTTTTCAGTTATTCTCACAGATAGTATTATATGCTGTTTAAATTAATTTATACACATTTTGTAGGCAGCAAATGTATGATTTAACTGGAAAGTTATCTTGTAGTGGTGAGAAATCTCTATACCTTGCATGTGGATATTAGTGCAATACAAGACACTCTCAAGCAGCTGTTGGATTTGTTTCTTGCACCCTAACTCTCCTCCTGCCTGCAGTCACAATCCATATAGCAGAGTGTTTGAGGCTCTAGTTGGTAGGATGGGGTCAAACAAATTACCCTTAGAAGATTAAAAACTTAATTATTTTGATTAAAGGTGATGATTAATTCGACCAGGACTCCTATTGTGTTTATTAACTGTGATAAAATATCACACAGGATTGCGAACTGGTGGCTACTTCCGGTTCTGAACAGAACGCAACAACTGAGTACATATTTGATGATTAATTTCATTAATAAAATCTGTCACCAGTTGAGACGTTAATGGGGTAGGACAGTATCTGTGAAATCAGTGTGGTACAAGATTACTTATCCTACGTTGATAACTGTGCTCGTAACCTAGGAACTTTCTCAGCAGAATTGGCAACTTTAATTATGTTGGCACGGCCATTAGAGTATCTGAGTGTCAGATGATTAGAATTGATGAATCTTGGTTAATGAAAAACCCTAAAGGTTAGTCAGTCATATTTATATAATTGAAGACAACCTCAATTAAATGATAAGGTGGGGGTTTTTTTTATTTTTTAATTTTATTTTATTACTCAGTTAAAGATAAAAGTAAGATTTCACTTTGTGTTCCATCTGGTTGAGAGGCTTATTTAGATGGGGTTAGTGAATGAGTGAATTTGACAGTGTTTCACTCTCTCAGTCGTCACTATAGAAAGTCTGATTATCCCCTTGTTTATGTCCTGCGTTACCCCATGGACATCTCTGGCTGGATGCAGTTGTAAATGAAGGAAGAATATGGCTTCATACTAAGAATGACAAATGCCATATTAGTTCGGTGGCTAAACGGGTTGCCAAAACATGTGGGTGTTTCAGGCGTTTCATTAACTGCTGTTCCAGAAGCGGCAGACGTGAAGACAGTAATTTCAGCAATTAAGATGGTCTGGATGTGAAGTGATTCATAATATGCTTGTTTGTATCTCATCAAAGCAGATACTGGGTGTTATTATCTATGAATGCTAAATACAGTGATTAATTACACTGACGTACAGGAAAACAAGATAACTTGGATTTTTATGATAAGAAAAAGCTGATTCCCTTCGTCACTATAATAAATGGTTCTGTCTTCCCTTGCTTGCCTGTTTAGATGTATTGAGATAATACTAATTACTTTGTAATTAGTTATGTGTACAAACGAATATGGCCCAACAAATGCATAGATTTCAAAGCATCTCTTTTCAGTCCACTGGGAACAGGAATTTAGGGCTATTAGTCCAGATTCACAGTGAAAGAATAGCGAACCTAATACTTTTCCTATGGTGCCAGGACTCCTGGCATATCATCTAAGCCCCTGGATACTGGAAAAATACAGAGACAGTTCAGAAAAAATGTAAGTCACCTACTGCCTTCCATTAAGCCGCTTAGAAGTGTGAAGCTTTAACCGCAGAGAGTTGAATCCGAGATGCAGAGTCCAGTAACACTGGATACTTGTGCCAGGCTGGCAGGAGGCTGCTCCAAGGACCATGTGGGAAATCAGGGCACATCAGGCTTCCCTGGACCTGCACTTTCACAACCAATACGGCACGTGGTTTAGGCAATTCATGCTGCCGTTGTACAAGGTTGTGCGAGTTCTACAGAGCTGGCTGAGACTTGCACGTAGCTGAATTGTCGAGACAGGGAAAATGACTAACTTCTCTCAACTAAAGAGATTATGGGCCTGGTTACATTTTAACTCTGT